>NC_056739.1:881636323-881648823 GCF_019279795.1 Protopterus annectens | reverse complement strand
ATAGTGCATCCAGTGTGATACATAAATGGGTGGTGTATAATAGGGGTTATTATCATTGCCAGCTTGAAGTGCATCCTGGGGTAACATGTAATGGGAGGTATTTGCAGGACCACCCAATAAGAAGTGAAAGGTGGTGCGTAGTAAGGGTATTATCATTATTACCATCCCTGAGGGACATGTAATTGGGTGCATTAGTGAGGTCAAAGGGTTGGGGAATAGCAGGGGGTATTATCACTGCCACCATGAAGTGTATTGCGGTTGACTTGTAAGGGGGGTTATAAGCACCTCCACCTCATATGTTACAATGGGGTGAAAACACCATCATGTGGGAGAAGTGAGTCTGATCAGCACCACCACAAACACCATTGCAAGGGAAAAGCAAGTCTGATCAGTACCAAGAAAAACACAATCAAGAGGGAGAAGTGAGTCTGACTAGTACCACCACAAACACCATCATGAGGGAGAAGTGAGTCTGACTAGTACCACCACAAACACCATCAAGAGGGAGAAGCGAGTCTGACTAGTACCACCACAAACACCATCATGAGGGAGAAGTGAGTCTGACTAGTACCACCACAAACACCATCAAGAGGGAGAAGTGAGTCTGACTAGTACCACCACAAACACCATCATGAGGGAGAAGTGAGTCTGACTAGTACCACCACAAACACCATCATGAGGGAGAAGTGAGTCTGACTAGTACCATCACAAACACCACCATGAGGGAGAAGTGAGTCTGACTAGTACCACCACAAACACCATCATGAGGGAGAAGTGAGTCTGACTAGTACCACCACAAACACCATCATGAGGGAGAAGTGAGTCTGACTAGCACCACCACAAACACCATCATGAGGGAGAAGTGAGTCTGACTAGTACCACCACAAACACCATCATGAGGGAGAAGTGAGTCTGACTAGTACCACCACAAACACCATCATGAGGGAGAAGTGAGTCTGACTAGTACCACCACAAACACCATCATGAGGGAGAAGTGAGTCTGACTAGTACCACCACAAACACCATCATGAGGGAGAAGTGAGTCTGACTAGTACCACCACAAACACCATCATGAGGGAGAAGTGAGTCTGACTAGTACCACCACAAACACCATCATGAGGGAGAAGTGAGTCTGACTAGCACCACCACAAACACCACCATGAGGGAGAAGTGAGTCTGACTAGTACCACCACAAACACCATCATGAGGGAGAAGTGAGTCTGACTAGTACCACCACAAACACCATCATGAGGGAGAAGTGAGTCTGACTAGTACCACCACAAACACCATCATGAGGGAGAAGTGAGTCTGACTAGTACCACCACAAACACCATCATGAGGGAGAAGTGAGTCTGACTAGTACCACCACAAACACCATCACTTCCAGAACTGAAGTGATGATGATGAAGCAAATAGCATGGTGCAGAGACATAAGCATCATCGCCTGAAGGGAATAATTTGGAGTATTATTTTGATGACTTTCTGATAGGAAGGCACCCCCCCCCCACCCTGTTCCCACCTCATGGATTCCTTTCAGATGTAAAAAACAGAGATTTTGTAAAAACAGAAATTTTTAAAATTTTCTGTTAACGTCTTTAAAGTGTTTTTTTAGGTAGCATTACTGCCTATATACCCTCAATGCAGGTGGCTGCACCCCTACACTTTGCTGGTACTCCAAGGCCACTCTTTCTTGGACCAGGGAAATAGCCTGAAATACTGCAATCTTGGATTTAGTAAATAATCCCTTTATACATATAACCTATTATTGTTCAAAGTGTTGTTATTATACTTCTCAGACTTTCAGCAGGAGCCTTCTCTTCTCAGCCAATAAATATTTAATTGCACGGTTATTTATTAACTAGCTCACTAATACTCCATTTTTGATCACTCAAGTGTTAAAATATGCTCATAGTAAAAGTAGTGGAATAAGCATGGATGCATTGTATTGCTTTAGGAACATATGGACGGAGACTTCAAATCTACTGCCTTCATGACTGACACTATTGGACCATGGACCTCCATCATAGTGAAAGAAGATGTGTTTTGGTTCATATCGGCACTACTGCACTTGGTCAGTCCAGTTTATAACAGTTCAGATTTTCACGTCGGCTCTGACTGTGTATCTATTACCTTCATATAAATTAATCAACTAATAATGTAACATCTGTAGATAACATTTGTATAGATCAGAGGCTGCTCTTCCCTGTCCCATCCTTTTCATTAGCTATCCGGTGAAGCCCCACTGTTATTGATGACTGGCTTAGCAGCTAGGGGAGTAGTGCTATCATGAGTCCTCACACGTCAAGCCACCTTTTGCTAAGCAACTTGAGCAGTCAGTAGCTCTAATAAAGTGGACAGAGCAGAAACCATATTAACAGCAGTACTGTTACACAAGAACTATACAGCATGCACAGGATAATCACTGGGTGGTTCAGGAACTGCAGATAATTCTATTATGGCATACATTAAGGTTTGTTTCATTTTTAAAGACCATCCAGGGGCAGCTCATTGTTCTAAACTGCTTGGTTACAGCCTCTCAATTTCATTTAAATGTTTATCAGCTTAATTTTTAATGTATAATAAATATTCATTTTTCTCATTCAAGGGTATGGAACTTTTGCATCTGTACATTGCACAGGTACAGATATCCAATTTCTAAAAAAAATGGATTACTCAGCATTTAGAAATATTCCCATAGGATGCATCTCAATCTCTTAGTGCAAGACATTTGGAAAAGACTAAAATAATGGGGCAAAGGTGCAAAAATAGTAACAGATGTTAAAAATGCTCTTGTAACTTAGAATGTTGCTAGAATAACAGGATTTGCGTTAGTGTGCATTTTCTGAAATATTTGAAGTCTGATCCAATGTGTAACAAATAAATCAGCAGGGTTTGTTTACTCTCGCTTCTCTGGTGTGTACTCAGTAACAACACTTGCTTGTCCCCAGTTTGTTAGAAAATACTATCTCGTCCTGCACGCCTCCGGTGATGTCACTGCCTCTCCACTCCTGTGCATATCACTGCTGGACCTTCGTATAGGATGCCTTCAGAGGACAATCGCAAGCAGAGACAGCAGTAGCTGCAGCATCAGCAGCGTTAAGTGGGGAGAAGAGATCCGATTCCGGCTGCAGGCTCGTGGCTGCTGTGTTGTTTCTCACTGAGCTACGCGCTCTGGTCTGTCTGTAGAAACCCTTCCCTTAGTGAACCCAGTGAGCTGGTGCCGCAGGTTGCAGAGATGGACTCGGAGTCGAGCGAGCTGAGTGATGGGGAGCTGCTGTCAGGTAAGGCATTTGGCTGGAGAGGGACGGGACAAGGAAGACATGTGTGGCCACAGTGATGGTAGCTGACTGTTATACTGCGGAGTGTGTATGAGAGCTGTCATCAGTCCGATTTTTTTCAGGAAAATTTTCAGAACGTCTTGTGATTGGTCTCTTTGTAAATAAAATATATAAAGGTTACTCCTCATACTATGAAGTATGATGTACCCATGCATCAATTTCAAAATGCAGCACATGGCGCCCGCATTTTTTAAACCTGCAGGGTTGTCCTTATTTAATGTTTTCATTAGTAACCAAATAACCAAGTCAAACTCAACATAAGGCATAAGCGTTTAACTAGGTAAAAGTTTAACTGTTCATTTTTTTACAGCTAGGTTTTATATGTTTACACGCTTTAAATGTTTTAGACTTATTTCAGCTATATTTGCTTTTGGGTGTGCAATACTTAATCACAGTTAAAAATAATGATGTAAATGATGCAAACCCAACTAGCAATTATCCCACCAACACCTGTAATAAGTGGTCTTTTGAAGAACATCAATTTCTTTTTATAATAAGATGACGGTATTAATAAAATGCATTTTCTTTTCATTACAACAATAATACCTCAGCAGTTTCAACTATATTTTTCCAGCTATAGGTTCTGTTCCTTATGCATAAAAACAATGTTGCGGCCCTGCATAAAGACAATGTTGCGGCCCTTCCCTAGTATCCACACTACATAAAACAACTTTTACCACTTCTAGACAGCTGCAGTCTTGGCTAGGGGTCAGGATGCATTGTATTTAGTTAGGTATGTAACATTTCAGTCAAGACCTTTTGCAGCACTGCTGAAAAATGTTGCACCGTTTTGTTTTCCATTAACAAAGTATTTTTAATTCACATTTTAACATGGTAAGATATATAGAAATACTTCACTGAGAAGTGACCTGGGAGCTTTGTTATACTTAAGGAACTTGCTTAAAATGATACCCATTGTTTTTGGTTGTGTAGTGTATCACATCATAGTCTAGAAGAGAAAGCTTACTTAGGGCTCACAGTATTAAATCTGGGCTATGATGTCAGATGAGATAAGGTATTCAGTAATACTCTTGACTGGTGGGTTCTTACATAACCTTTCCATTTACTTTATCCTTGTTCAAATAAATTTAGCTATTAACCTAATCATTAACTACTTTAACAATCTTATAATTTTCTTAAGAAATTTACAGCAACTTGTCAGCTGGCATTGTTACAATAATACATATGCCTAATATGTATGTACATGTTGTAGAATCACCATTCCTTACGTCATTGTAGCTACACCAATTCTAGGTAAACAAGGTATGCAAGTAATTTTTAAGGGGCAGCATTTTGCCTTTTTTGATGAAACTAAGATTTCCATCTTAAAATATTGTGTTTGTTGGTCTTTGTGTGTGATAAACAAATCTGTTGATATGAGACAGGTTTATTTTCTTCCATTGCATCAAACATGTTATGCTGAAGGCAGTAGCATAAATTCAATATGCGTGTGACTAGTTTTGCAAATAAGTTAATTATGCAAGATGTGGTGTACAATTTTACACTACTTTTTAAAGCAATAATTTAGAAAGCAAATGCGAGTTTGACTATTACATTTTTACCAAAGAATACTAATATCATGGGAAGGAGGATAGTATTGTGCCAGCATGGTGTACAGATCTAAAAGCCCAGACATTAACCCTAAATACTACACTTCTCCAGTTTTTATTAAACTAAGTCTGTATTATCCATTGTTACAAACTCCTAATAAGAGCTGTTTCATAAAGCTAAATTGTCTCTATAGAATTTTTACATTGCTTCCACCATCATTTAAAGTATCCAGTGCTACAATGTACCTGCATCAGGTCATAACAGTCTTTACCATTGCAAGGTGACATGGCCTGGAGCCTCCATTATTGTCATGAAACTTTTCAAAGCAAAACTAAACCCCTCCAGGATACTTACCTGCTCCTTTTCAGCTATTGGTTATCTGTTTCAACCTAGAATTAATGTTTGTGGTGGTATTTTTTTCAGTTCTGACTTTTACCATGTATTGTACTGTATATTATTTTGTCAGTTGATATAAGGCAAGTATAAACATGTTTTAGACAGGACTTCACTCCTGCAGTGTGTATATGTGTGTGTGTGTGTGGGTTATTATTATATGCTCGGCATGCAAAGATTGAATCTAGCTGTGTGATACCAACATATTAAAAAATGTCAAAAAATTACATTACCGACTGTCCAAACTTGCCCCTCCCCTTCCAGATGCTTGTTAGCAGTTGATCTTGGATCTGGAGCAGTAGGGAGGTTTTGTGTTCAGTGTTTTTGTTGGGTATGCCAGTATTCGGCATGCTGACTTTGGGGGGGAAAGGTTATGAGCATTGGCTGAGTTGATCTTCTGCAAGCTACGTTATGATTGGTAAGACCCAATCATAATTCTTTGTGGTGCATAGAGCTTTACCTATTCTCATATACTACAATAGCTAGAACAAAAATGTAGGAACACTAAGTGTGTTTCGACTTTGAAAGCTGTAACACAGTTACTACTGCAGCACAGAGAACAGCCACCACAGAAAAGCAATAGGAACGGAGCTTTAAAAGCTGTTAATTACATTGTGCAGTCTTTTTAAAAAGGCTACATTAAGTATTTAACTGTTTTTAAAAGCAGTATTCCTTAGGGATGATGTACAAAGAACATTCATTGGCATTTAAGAATTCTGCAGCACTATGAAGACCTCAGTAAAACCAGCTAAAATATGTATTACTCTTAACTGTAAGAAGCTTCTTCTAAAGCTAAGTGTGATCATTGCTAAGCACAGAGGTTTGAGATGCTTTAGGTACTTACAAGCATGTCTATGTTGTAACTGACTAGTCACGGGAAAATTGAAGAACTCATCTTTTGAGGGTGGTAAGAGAGATTCTGGGGACTTAAACTCATCTGTTGTTTACACTCTGTACATGAAATCCATCTGTCTATACCATTTACATTAAGAAAACCTGTTGCTAAACACACAAATCCTATTATGTGAATTAGCCTGCTGCAGTGACCATGAATTAATGTAAAGTGAAGAGAAGAGGTTCTGCCATGTACCTAGCTAGGACTACTTGATAATTTTTCCCTAACTCATGACTCATTAAGTCTGATTTATGAGAGACTGCTCATGAAAGGAACCTATCTACCAACACACGAAGAGTCTTTCAGATGGGTGATACTGCTGCAAACAAGTTATTCATGTGTTTGGTCAATTAAAGTGAATACCTGCCCCAGGGAAGAAGGTTCTGACTGCTGCCAATGCAACCCATTTTACTGGTAAAGTATGTTTTTGTATGATAGTTCATTTGCAGACAATGGACATTTCATGGGTAAAGCTCTTTAGCATGCATACATGTGTACTCATGGAATATAGATGGTATGTGTTTGTGTGTGTGTTTTGCTGAGTTAAGGACTACTTATCTAAACCCACTACTTTAAATTATAATACAAAGCTGATTACTTGACAATATATGGCTCAAAGAAGAAAATACAAATACTTTTCGAGGGTAGGATCAATCAGCATCTCCGGCAACCATGCACCCCTGTTAGCATTTATAATTAATTTAACTGGATCACTGGAACAGAGGTTTTGCTTCTGCATGTAATGGGTTTGGTGACACGTTCAAATAGCCAGCTGGGGGAAGAAGATGCTGGCATCTGTGGTAACTCTCCTTCCTGGGT
Organism: Protopterus annectens; assembly: GCF_019279795.1. Taxonomy (NCBI): domain Eukaryota; kingdom Metazoa; phylum Chordata; order Ceratodontiformes; family Protopteridae; genus Protopterus; species Protopterus annectens. The sequence goes on along the minus strand of NC_056739.1, from coordinate 881,641,827 downwards.
GGAGGGATGTGTGCATGGCCCTTCTACTAGAGGTTCCCAGTGGTGGCTGTTATATTTTACTAGTGGTCCTGGGTACAGCAGTAGGCATGCTGTTCTAAATGGGGAGCAGACAGTGTGACAGCTGGTAACATGACATGCATGCTGTCTAAGAAGAGAACAATTAGAAAATATGGATGGCGACTCTTGTTTCGTGCAAAGTATTCCCTGCCTCCTTTTGACTTTTGAGTGCAACAGTATTAGCCCTGAGTCAGCCAAGACATATAACGATGGCTTCCCCGGAGAGGGAAGTAACTCATCACCCTGAGTAGGTACAGTTAGGCATTATATGAAACTGCTTGGCTGTAAGAAGGGATGCAGTGTTTGTATTAAAATGGTCCAGAAAATTACAGCTCTCATCTGAGCATATTCTTTGGTGTGTGGACTGCTGATCAATTTCACATACATTATACATATTTTTTTATTACATATGTACTATTGTGCCATGAAGTGCATTTGCTGCTATGTTTTTTTTATTATTTTTAGGGTATAGGGTTATATAACAGAGCAGTTGCAGGAGCACTGTTTTCTTCTAAAGTTCTGTGTCTTTACTTTTCACCCATACACTATCAGGTTTTATATTTTGGATTTATGCCTCAGCTGTGTAGTCAGTAGCTAAATGTATTTCCCTCTTTTCCTTACAAAACTTGGATCCTCTGAGAAATGTAATTTAGTTAAAATCATATCACAATCTTGTCAGATGGCTGCCCCTGCAAACCAGCTTAAATATTCTTATGTGTGGCTTTCTGTAGCACAGTGCTGTGTGACAGTGGAAACTTGATATCTTTTGGTGGCTCTCCGTGTGCTGTACCATTTGCAGTTTGACAGTTTTTATATGAAATACATATAATCTATCATCAGTTTTATGATTTGCTCCTCCTCCTGACTTCATTGGCTCTCTCCCCAAATGTCCACTAGCAAATTATAATATTCCTGCTTCTAGCAGTCAAAACAACAGTGAAGAAAAGCCATACATAAAAGCTACACAGGCAACAACAAAGACACAGGCAAACTAATCTTTTATTTGTGTACTGTATAATACCTTATGCCTCCTTCAAAGGAAGCTATAGCATGTATGCAAATGATACCTTAAGGATATACAAATGTTCATGCTACAAAGTGACTTTTACTTTTTACAAGTCTTTACTGGTGCATTCAGGCCAATAAAGCAAAAACTCCGCTAGCTGTAGGAATGATACATTTTTCTCTTTTTATGAGCTTGTCAGTACAGCATAGGTGGATAGCTTAGTTATTGTCTGTAAACACCCACCTTAGAAAAAGGTCTGATGTCCACAGCATTAGTGTAACTATAAAAATATGCCAAATAAGAAAAAAAACAAAAAACAAAACGGTTCCACAAAAATCCACACAGGCAACAGTAAAAAAAAAAAAAAAAAAAAGTCAAACTAGAGTCACAACATGTCTTTTGAATGTGGGAGGAAACCACATGAACAGAGGGTGGACATGCAGACTCCAAAGAGAAGATGTCACAACTGGGAACTGAATTGGAGAATGTCTTATTGTGAGATGATAAAACTACCTCTTGCACCACTGTGCTACCCACCTCAAGAGTTCCACATAAGCACTTGCAGAGCATGATATGCACCAGAAGAGGTCATAACCGAAAACGATGCTGTGTGACTCTATTATTCCTGAAAATTATATTAAAGCAAAAGAGAAAGGCTGTACTATGAAATTCCTAGAATGTCAGACCCTGACAGCATACCTAGTGAAACATGTATGACCAAAGAAGGAACAGTGGATGTGGATTTTACGCAGACTATTTAATGTCAAGTCGAAATACTCAAACTGTCCTTAAACCTGGTATGAGGAGAATTATTATTATCCTAATCTGTTAACGCATTCAAGCTTATAGCACACGTTTTGTATTCTTCCAGTTAACACCCATAACTCGTAATGGTTTCCCAATATTTGTTGGTTCTATCTTTCTTAACTAAATGAGTCACCAGTTAATAATAGACAGTATTAGAAAGTGCAAAGTGTATTTAACAACATGATACTAAGATTGTTAATGTCAAATGCCCTGCAGTAGAGAACTTAACTTATGATTTTCTCTTATTATTCATATTTTCATATCTGGATTCCTATTTTCACAACAGAGACCTACATGTTATTGCATGGCATAGTGCAAAATGTCCTGGTGGGAGAAAAAAAAAGTAAAAGTATATGGTCAATGTGCAGTTACAGTACACTGTACTGGAGATATTGATAGTTATTTGCTGGCAGTTATGAAAATATGAAATATTTCCACATGTACTTAATATTTCTAAAACTGGGTGACATAAACTATTGAGTGACATCAGGTTAAACCTCAGATGATGTTGAAGAAAACTGTCATTGATATTTTCTCTCTAAGCTGCACATCTTGAGATAAATTCAGGATTATTTATGCTGTTAATTATACAAATAAACATAATTTTTCAAATGTATGTAAATATCTCAATGAGCATGCACACAGAAAGGAACTTTTTGCTGTCAGGTGAAAACTTATGTCTGGCTAACAAAATAAAGTTGACAAAATGCATTTAGGTTTTACAGTTTCCAAGATATGATAATTTGTTTGTGAAACATTAAACAAAAATATCATTATGGGTTTGTGTGCATAATAATACGGTATAGCACTGTCACTGTAACAACTATTTGTCAATGCAAAGAAGACACTTTACTGATAACATAACTTTTACTGTTCTCAAAATATTTATGTTTCTTTATATTATATGTTTTAAGTTGATTTTGCAGAAAATGCTCTAGAATGCAAGATGTGTGTAGGCTGCTACAGGTGTGACATTTCACATTACATAGGTCTTAATGAGTTAAATAATGGCATAAGGGATCCCTTCATTGTAGACCAGTTGTACTCTTAGATAACTCATTAAAGGCAATAGAGAGTATGACAAGAGCTAAAAACTTGAAAGAAAAAGTTACCAAAAATATCAACAAACATGAAATTGTACCCCTGAAGTAATAAATTAATATAAAATAAATAATGGCAAACACACTAAAACCTGAGATAAAAACATTAATTAATATCCCAAAAATAAACTCTCAACATATGTTTTTTTGTCTGCATGAATTTATAGGACTATGACATCTCATTTCTCCATGTATCTCAAATTTAGCAAGTTTTCACAAATAATTCAAGTAAAGCAGAAGTTCATGTGTGCATTGCAATTAGTGCCTTGAAGGCTTACATTTTGACATTGCATTCAGGCTATTAACCTCATTTAGGCATGGATGTCATAAAGTATCAAATTTAGCAGGAAAACTAAATTACTATGACTGAAGAATGTCAAATTTCATTTTGCAAATAGTGAAAGCCAGAGAAGCACCAGTGTGGAGGAAGGCAGAGTCGTTTTTTTTTCAGTATTTACCATAGTGCCATATAATTCACTCATTTTTCAGCTGCAGACTGAATCCTTCATTTCCTTTGATTGCTATTTTGCTACAATAACCCTTGCACCCCATCAACATTTTGCAAAATGTTTGCCGAAAGTGGCTAACAGAAGGTTGAAGCTTAACAATGATGCATCATTTTATAGACTGAAAGTGTGTCAAAGCAAACTCAGAAGCTAATACTGTCTGCAAAATTAACACTACAGACTATATATGATTTTGACACAGATGGATCACATATCATAAATGGAGTACCTTGCAGCTTGGTGTCAATGAATGTATTGTTACCAAGAAAATTAGAAAAACAGAACTATAGCTGTAGCAAAGCAAATAAGAAAGAGTAACTGTCAGATCATGTTTTAAAGTTCTGTGGACCTCTAAAGTGTGACCGATAAAGTTTAGATCTTGGTTTGTCTCAAGGTGTGCGATATGCTCTGGAAACACTGAGACTGGAGTCAGTGTTGTTCTCCCAGCCTAGTTTGTGGTATGTTTTTTTTAAGTGTTCAGTTTGTTTTTTGGCTACCAGCTTGGTATTGAAATTAGAAAAATAGGCAGATTACGAAGACTTAGAAAACTAAAGGAGCATCTCAATAAAGAGTATGCTCCTTTAGTGACCCAAGTACCCCATATAATAGCTCTCCACAGCCACTTCAGATTTCAACAGCTGATAAATTTATGCTTTTATTGCAGACACTGTATATCATAGGTTCACAGGTATATACTAGGCTAATGACCACCAGGGCCTTTATAAGCCTAGCCATGCAATCCAACCCAGTTGTGTCTTGGGCATTTATTAAGAGGGGGTATGTTAGAACGTTTCTAGAGGTTATGGGGGTTGTATTACTTTGGGCATTACCATCTGCCTCTGTCGAACAGAGACACAGGGCCATACCTGGAGTGAATTTTCAATTTCCCATCCATTGGTCAAGGTTATGTAGGGTTAGGGATGGACTCTGCTTCAAGTGGATAGGGAGCCTGTTCCAGAGAATGAGGGTCCTCTGAGACACATATCTGTCTCACCAACATGTTTTATTTATGTCACAAGCAAAATTTTAATCCTTAGATCTGGTGGTTATGATGCTGTTTGTTTTGCTTATGTTCAAAAGTTCCATCAGGGGTGGATCCAAGGATGCCTTGTATGACCAGAATAGATTGCCTCTCAGTAACCTGTAGGAGATTGAGTATAGAGATAAGGATTTAAAGAGCTCCATGTAGGACAATCTGTTTATACTCTGAATTCTCCTGGTAAGGAATCTTTGTGGGTGTTCCAACTGTTGCATATATCTGATCAGGTATATGCCTAATGGGACATTACAGTCAATGATGGGTCTGATAAGGGCTGAAAAAATGCCATTATGACTTCCTTGGACCTGGTTGCAATGCTCTTACTTATAAGTGCAGTGACATAGAATGATTTTCTTGTTACCTGGGCCACATGTTGGTCAAAGGCCAGAATACTGTCTACTTCTGTTCCCAGATTCCTGACTACTGGGTCAACTCTTAGGGGTGTCTTATTGATGGAATAATTAGTTTGGGTGGCAGTTTTCCCATAAGGCACTACAATGCATTTCTTGGCATTGTGTTTTAGTCTGTGACTTTGGCACCAGTCATTTGTGTATGCTAGACCCTCTTGAAAGATGTTTGTGTCATGGGGGAATCTGTAATATCTCCCAATTTGCAGTCATCTGCAAACGTGCTCAGCCAAAGGCTCTTGACATTAGCTTTTACCTCCAAGAAGTAGATGCCAGCTATGTCTGATAGGAGTGGTCCCAGCACAGAGCCCAGAGTTACTTGCTGGTGACCAGTCTCTTAGTAGAGGTGCTTTCACCAATTCTGACTTCCTGGGTTCTGTCTGAGATCCAGCTAGCAATCCAGTAAGTTATGTAGGGGGTTATGCCCAGTTCAATGCGTTTTTCAACTATATCTGAGTGAAGTATTGTATAGAATGCCTTAACCAGGTTCAGATAGGCAATATGCTTCATTTTCCCATCATCCATTGCCTTGGTGACCTTCTCAATGAAGTCCACCAGGTTTAGTAGACATGACCTTCCCTT
>NC_056739.1:881516323-881631323 GCF_019279795.1 Protopterus annectens | reverse complement strand
TGAAAGAGAATTTTTATTTTTTAAGTAAAACCTGAGTGCCTTATTGCTCTGTGCAGGGTATAAACTGTAGCAGCCATTTGTTATATTTGTATCAAGCAGATTGCTACAATTTAAATGTAAAAAAAATATTTTATTTTTAACTAAAACCTGAGCACTGTAGTGCTCCTGGCAGGATATAAACCTTAGCAACTGCATGCTACATTTGTAGCAAGCACTTTGCTATAATTTAAAAGAGAAACTTTTTTTTCTTTTATTATTCATTTATTATTTTTTTACTGTAATGTATGGAAGGATGGTTGGGGCCAGAGCACAGAAACTAGACCTGAATTGCTAGGGCAAGAGGGGGAATGTCCCATATTTGGTGACCTGTCTGGTGTGCCAGTAAAGAGAATGGATTTTTTCCCTCTTCACTTAAAGAGCTCATGAGGCGTGGATTAGGTAATGTTTTCAAGACAGCAAGAAGCATCCTGCAAGTTTTGCAGAAGTCCTTTTTTTTCAGCTCTTCACATAAAGAGCTGAGGGACTGGGGTGCTTGTTTGTGGGACCAGTAAAGGGTGCTAGTTGAGCTTCTGCACACATGGTCCTGTATTACTATCTCTGGTAAGGTAATAGTGTAGTATTACATCTGGTACAGATTATGCTCTGACATTGTTTCTGCAATAGGTGATGTTGTATTACTATCTCTAGTAAGGTAATAGTGTACTGTTACATCTGGTACAGATGATGCTCTGACACTTCCTCTGTAACAGGTGATGGTGTGTTACTATCTTTGGTAAGGTAGGAGTGTACTATCATGTCTTGTAGGGATGATGGTCTGACACTGCCTCTCTAACATGTGATGCTGTATTACTATCTCTGATAAGGTAATAGTGTACTATTACTTCTGGTAGAGATGATGCTCTGACACTGCCTCTCTAACAGGTGATGCTGTATTACTATCTCTCATACAGGTAATGCTGTATTTTTGTCTATGGTACAGGTGATGTGTTACAAATCTGTGGTACTGGTGATGTTGTATAACTATCCCCAGAACAAGTGCTGCTGTATTACTGTCTGGCACTTACCTTAACTCACTACAGACAATTGCAGTGGACAATTTTATATCATTTCAAGCATGGATTAACAATGAAGGACTGACAATAAATACAAGTATAATTAATAGCTAGGAACTGTTTTTTCAGCATCTTTGCAACCGATAAAGTTTCACTTTAGGTAGTGCCTATAATTTGAAAGCTTGTGTATGCTGCTAGACAGGGATGTAACACTGCCTGTCCACTGCAAGATGCTGTGATTCAGTACTAAGCTGCTGCCAAACATACCTGATACTTCACCAAACTGTGCTACTGCCTCACACAACCAATGCTACTACCATAGCTGTGTCATTCAGAACTAAGCTGTTATCAAACTTACCTGATACTTCACCAAACTGTGCTACTGCCTCACACAACCAATGCTACTACCATAGCAGATTGGGGAATACTAATCCCACAAATCCTTTGCATAGAACAGAATAGGCAAATTAGCCTCAACATACAACACAGCAGCGCACTCTGGTTTACTATCAAAATGTTGAAGCGGACTCGATCAAATGATCGTATCACCAACTCACATCTGTGAAACATCACAATGCAGAATGCCGACATTGTCAAATTACTCCCGAATTCAACCTTGGAACAAGTGTTAACATGGGTCAAGATAGGAGTGAGATTTGTACTTCGACAATGTCAGAGATCGACATTGTCAGCATTCAGCCTCTGTACTTCTTCAAAGTGGATTCGACTGAATCCACTTCAACGTTTTGATAGTAAACAGTGCACTACAGCGCATGTCAAAGTTATAACAGAGCAAAAACAGACACAGAATCTGTACTTACTGCTTGCAGAAGGTTTATCTCTGTTATTGTGAACTCCTTGTTTTTTCATATCTTTTCCCTGCCACAAAAACTTGTCTGACATGAAAACCTTCATTCTACTGACAGCTGTTGGTTTACGTTAACGTAAATGAATGCCCTCCCTTCTCTCATGGTTGTAAAATTTAAACAGGCTCTAATTAATTAAGGAACACATCAGCATTTATCATTGTTCCCTCCTACCGATTTCTTTCCTTTGACCTTTTAACAATATTCTTTCTACCTGTCTGTCACTGTCTGCTTTGTACTTCTTGCTTGCATTTGACTTATTTTTCACCTAATACTTCCAATATTTAAATAGAGTTAACAATTTTCCTGAAGCACTCTAAGTATGCTGGGCATGAGTTTCTAAGAGGTGAAATGTGTTATCAATGTATATACCAGAATGCAACTAATCTGTAGTTTTATAAAGAGATAGTAGTTTAACATGCAGCTCACATTCAGGCTTTCAAGCATACGTTTACAAAAATGAATGCCTGTGATTATTGGTTTGTTTATGAAGATTCACTCATTCACCATCCAATGTTTTGATTAGACAAAAATAGAAAGGACACAGTTAAAGTGTGCATATTTGAAACAGGCTACACATTACCTGTGTTATATCTATTCATTACGCTGATACTGAAATTTTTAAAGAACAAGGACAGCATGTATTCTTTACAAGTTGCAAGCACAAGTACTTGAGTTTGCTAACAAACCAGATAGCTTGAGAAAATGCTGGAAAATTCTGCACAGATACTTTACCAGCTGATTGGGTCCAAATATACTAATGTCAATTATTTTTGCAGCTCATAGTGGGACACCCATATACATCAACAAGCCAGTCACAATCAGAACAAGATGAAAAAAAAAACAAAACAAACAAAAAAAAAAAAACACTAAAAATAAATTACAAATTATATTGGTCTAGGAAAGAGTCCAGTGTGACTTGCTGAACGTGGAGGTGAAAGGAATCAAACTCATTACCCTTTACTACAGGAAACAGCTTGTTAACAGCTCAGAGTAATAATCCTTTTTGTTGTTTGTATATGTGTGTTTGTATGTATTTTAGGGAGAAACCTCACAGTATCCCTTATATACGAGACTGCCCCCATAACTTCGTACTTAACACATGCTATGTACATTGCAGGCAATGAGATATCAAATGCCTCATTGATACTGGCTGACTAAAAATACTAAGAGCTATTTCAGAAAAAGAGAGCATATATGTGTTAACAATATATCAGTCTGCTTTACTTGCTGACGTGAATATGGTTTACACATTTACACTGCTTACTCATGTTTATAAACGCAGCTCATTCAGTATAAAGCTTAACTCCACTGATTGCACCTCAGCACAGGAAGTACAGACAATTGCCTGCACACCTGCAGCTTTCACTGTGGTGAAAGTAATGGATTCCCTTCTACTGAGGGTATTAATGAATAAATTAATCTAACTGAAAGCTCTCTCTCTCACCATTACAGAGAAAGGGACTCCCTGACATTACTAAAAACAATGTACCTTTCTCTTCAGTTTTGAGGCTTTTTCATTTTTTCCAAAACTTGTTCTATAAGCCTACAGTATAAAATATTTCGCTTATTACACAACCAAGACCATACATATTCAATTTTTCCATTTATGTCTGAATTGCTGTTTTTCATTTATTTCAACAAGAAATATTAATTGTGTAAATTTCTGTTGAGTACAACATTTGAAGGTTTCTGCATTTTTTGAGTGAAGTTTTTATATGTGGCTTTCTGTTTCAGTTCTGACATATTTTTTAATTATTACTGTTATTAATATTTTTAGTATCATTTCATTGCTGAAGCATTTTAATAGTAAATGTGGAGCATGCTAGGATCTGTTAGTTTTGCGGTTTAATATATATTTAGTTGTTTTAATCTTAGTTATTTTAGATAATTAGGAATTAAGTCATTTTTATAGTGATGCTGTTTTCTGATTAGCTAGTTGTAGTGTGTTTTATTTTATCTGTTTTCTTTTCAAGAATAATGCATCTAGTTTATAGTGGAATGATTTAGGTGGGTGGTGTTGCTTGGGGGAGGCATTTGTGGGTGCATTATATGAAGCTGTATGTTTTTTTACATATAAATAAATGGCAAGTATAGCCTATTTGCTTGATTTTTATTTTATTCTGCTTTTTCTTTCAAATAAATATATACCTGGGTTGGGGAGTATTTTATGAGAGTCATTTTGTGTGTGTGTGTGGTGCGTGCGTGCATGTGTGTGTGTGTGTGTGTGTGTGTGCGTGTGTATGTATGTGTGCATTCCTTTTTATTAAATTCTTCAATGTGTTACAAAAAAAAAAAAAAAGCAGTTGGCCTAGCAGGTAGACAAAAACATACAAGTAAATCTTATAGTAATTAAGTGATGATAAAATAAACAAATGTAACAATCTACACAGTATTTAAATCAGGGTTTATCTACACATGGCTGAAACCAAGTTCCCTGAGATTTAGTTCTTTGAATCACTAGATGCTGAGGAACAGAGTGCCAATCACTGTTTTCTATAGGAAATCAATGGAGGTGCCATTCCTCCATTCCTAAGTGTGTGTCAGCAGAGATTTATTTATTTTGGGAGAGATCTGTCTTTTGTTGATTTTATATCCATCCATCCACAACCCCCTTTCCCATTTTTGCACATGGAGTCAGGGTGTCAATTCAACAATGACAGTCATCTAGAGCCAAGTTTCACACTGCAGGCTGGCTAGCCCTGCCTCAGTTGTTCTTCTGCCCACGCACTCATACCTATGGCCAGTTTAGAGTGTCCAGTCCTCCTACTGCACGTTTTGGAATGTGACAGGAAATGGGAGTTCTTGGAGGAAACCCATGCAAACACAAGGAGGACATGCAGACTCCACAGGGATGGTATCCCTGCCAGAATTGAACCAGAGAACCTCTTGCTGTGGGTTAACAATGCTATCCACTGTACAACCCGTGGCACTTTTATATATATTTATGCAAGTAACATCTTGGAGAAACAAAAAAGCAAATTTAACCTACCCATGTGAGGGCTTCACACCCCCCTAACTAAATATACCAACTCTAACATCGCACTACAGCAGAGGTAAGGGGCAAAGTTCAACATTGTGGCCAAGTGGTTCGTTACCTTGGGTTGAAAGTCGGTGTTCTGAATGGTTGGTCTTCTGAATTTTCGGCTTTGTCATCTCGGTTATATGAAAGTCAGGTAAGTGGGATTTTGGGTTTGTGAAGTAGACCCATATACATACATACATACATATATATATATATATATATATATATATATGCACATGCATATGCATGTCTATAAATATAAACCTCTGGATCAAATAGTCAACAGTTGTTTGCCGACCATTGATGACTGGAAGAACATCTGACTGACATAATTTTGCAAGACTACTAATATAGTGGAGAAGGGAAAATGTAATCTTGAAGGTAGGATAAATAAGTAGTAAGGTGTGTGTGGGGGGTGTGTGCAGCTTCTACAGTTGGAGTGCAGGGGACTTGTCCACTGCAAAAAAAATTAAATTTGGATTTATTATGTCTTGGAGCATTTGCATTTTAAAGATCAACGATTTTTTTGTTGACAGTTTGTGAGTCAATCTACTGTGAGTTAGGGCAACATATATATATATATATATATATATATATGGTTTACCTTTAAAATGTCGCCTGTACATAGTTAAACGGCCATACCACCGAAACTTTTCCGTGAAACCCAAACCGTGGAAACTTCACAAATTCGAAAAAGCCTTGAACATCGACATTTCAGACCATTTCTGTTTCTCATCTGTCCTGAAACTGTTTTCCCCCTCCCCCTACCCTGTTCTTGTGGTGGTGTTATATTTGGCGGCTTTGCAGTTGCCCACCCCTACTGTAAATTTGATCTGGAACACCCCTCCCAGTCTGGTGTTCACTCTACTTAACACAAAGAGAATATTTGAGAAGGCCAACCCACTTAGGTTCTTAACCTTGAATTTGTCTTCTGCTCATTCTTCCTCTCTCCTTGCACTTTACTAATAAAAAACAAAATTGCACTTTATTTTTGTTTTTGCCTCTTCTTAAAAGTACTAAATTGTATTTATTCTGCTCCATTTATTACTGCTTGGTAGTAGCCTGATTAAATTGTAACTATTACTCTAAGCCTTTTCATTTAAGCACTTGGGCTCTAGACCAGTTGTTTTACAATAAGAAGGTTTGTGGTCTGCACTGTTGTGGCAGGACAGGTAGCTTACATCCTTCTAAGTTGGGAATTGCTGATTGAAGGCTCAGTGTCTGTTATTCTAAAAGTATATTAATTCTGGTTAAAGCACTTGGGCTTCAGGCCAGTTATTTTTCATTAAGAAGGTTTGTGGTCTGCACTCTTGTGAGAGGAGAGGCTAGATTCTGCCCTTCAGAGCTGGGAGTTTCTGGTTAAAGGCTTATTGTGCCTGCTTATTTGAACTGTTTCTTTCTGAAACTGGTACGCCTTGTTTGCTGTAGCATAGACTAAATTCAGACCTGCTGAATCTAGCTTTGTTTGTATAACTTGAGCACTAATCCAGACAATCTTTTTTGGAGAAGGTTACCCTACACCCTAGTGGCAGGAGTATGCAGTTAGAACTTGCTGGAACGGGTCTCAGTTTTTAGCTTTTTTTTGGTTAATTGGTTAATTTGTTTAAATCAGTTTGCTCATTTGCTACTGTTATAAAAAAAGCACTAAAATCTGTTTCTTTGAGCTCAGCACTTGTTCAGAACTCATTGTAAGCACTAAATAAGCTATAAATTGCTACAGCACTCAACTTTCCTCACTTGTCTAGAGAAAAACAGTTTTTAGTACTTAATAAATAAGCACCTATCCAGGCATGTCTAAGGGTCAGCTCCCGGTGTTTTCTCTTGTCTACCTGATTAATCTGGGCATCTTGGGGCAATGCAGCAATTGCCTCATGTACACAGACAACCCTCTCCTCCTACCACCCAACACTACAACCTGTGAGAGATGCACTTATATAGCCACACTGGAAGCAAAGCTATCTTCACTCAAGACTGGACTAGACAGTCAAGAGGAGAAGGTAAACACTTACACCACACCACACTAATCACATAGTCCCTCAAAACCTACATCACTAAAACACACACATAGAAACATGAAACAAACACCAACATTCACGGAGGCTCTCAAAAATCTGCTCAAGCAACAGAGACCTCCAAAGCAGAAACGCAAGTAACCTCCACCCCCCCCAACACAATCCAAATGACATGTTTCACAAACTCAGTGTGCCACTCAACCACAGCCCATAAGGCATAACAATGTACCCAACACTCTAGTCATAGGTGACTCTATAGTCAGGCACACTGATGTTCCACTCACCAGGCTAAACAAGGAGAAGGTTACTGTCAGCTGCCTGTCAGGTGCCAGGATCCGTCACATAACGCACGCACTCAGGTCACTCCACAACAAGTACAAATATGACTATGTCATTGTCCATGTTGGTGTAAATGACCTGTGATGGGGTCTATATTATATAGTCGAAGTTTCAAAACTTTGAACCTCACATGAGTGAACTCATATGAGCGAAGTTCGAAACATCGACTATATAATAAAATAAAATAAAAAAAAAAAAACTTATCGCCCCCCCTACACCCCCCCACCACCCCCACTTAAATATACTAACTCCAAGAACGCACTTCAGTGCAGAAAGGGAAAATTTCCCATTCTTCATGTGAAAAGCCATTGATTTTCACCTGTGACCTTTCCGATGTTCGATCATTTCATTTCGACCATCTATGATTTAAACAGCAGAATGGTCGCTCATCTAATATAGACCCTCTGAGATGTACCTCCCTGGACTACATGAAAAGAGACATGGAGGAGCTGTCCGATCTTGTAGCCCAGGCAGGTATGACCCTAGCCCTGAGTAGCATCCTGCCATCACCCAGAACAATATCACAGTACAAGGACAAATTGATTAACTTCAACAATTGGCTAAGCTTCTGGTGTCATTCTAAGGGATCCAGTATCTGTCTGCCTGGGATGACATTTATTTATTTGAAGTTTGTTTTCCAGGATAGTCCATTGGGCCAGAAGAGCCCATTTTCAATGGAGTCCTGGAGAGAAAAGCTCCACAGTATACAATGAAAAAACACAATTTCATTAGTATAAAAATAACAATAGTACAGATAAAAATGCTAGCTGAAGGTGCAATTTAGTAAGATGTAAAAACAGAATTAAAGGCTAAGTGAGTATTATGATATTTACAAATATGTAATTCCATGATTGCAAATGCATACAACTATAATAAGATATTCACAGAAGGAGTATTTCTGCAGAGGAAAATATGAAGGAGGAGGAAGAGACAGAATTGGGTATATGGGGTTAGGGAGGGATGAGTTAAGGGAAGAAGGGGAGTAAGGAAGGGAGTGGGGAGAAAGATAGTACAGAGCAGGATGGGGAAGAAGATAGAGAATAGGGATATGAAATAGGTGTGTTACTGGGGAAGTCATGTGGGATGGGAACAGGAGCATTCCCAGAGGGTTGTTAGGTAAGAACGGAGCAAGGTTTTGAAAGTAGAGAGGCTGCTAGTGGTGCAAAGGTGAGGTGGCAGGGAGTTCCAGAGTTGTGCTAAGGAGAAGGATAGTAGAGGGTGTGCAGGCTTATGCAATTCGATCAGATTTTGGTTATTGGTTCTTAGGAGTCTGTTGGGAAGGTGAATTTTAAAGGTTGAGGCAAGGGCTGGGCAAAGAGCGGGATTAAAGATGAGTTTGTGGGCATGTATGAGTTGAATGTAGGTGAGGTAATTGGGCAACTCTAGCCAATTTAATTTGTGAAGGGCAGTACAGTGATGGGTGGAATATCTGTATCCAGTGGCGGATTTGGAGATTTTGTTGTAACAGCAAGAGAATTTTGTCTTTAGGGATGATTGTAATTTAGTTAGGAGTGGGGCACCATAAAGGAGAGAAGGGATAAGATATGTGGTAGAGAGAACAAGCCAGGTAGACGGGGTGAGGTAGCGATTGTGGCGGTAGAGCATGCCTAGTTTCTGGTGTTTTTTTTTATATTTGTGTGGAGGTGGATATCAAACTTGAGCTTATCGTCAATAAGTACTCCAAGCACTTTTGCATTGGATACTATTTCAAGAGGAGTATGTTTCTTACTGATGATGGAGAATGAGTTTTTGTCAATTATTGTAGTTTTTGAGGGAGGTGAATATCATGAGTTTGGTTTTTGATGCATTGAATGCCAGATGGTTCTCTAGCATCCATTGTTCAGTGGAGGAGAAGGCATCTTGTGTTAGTTTTATGAGAGTGGAGGTGGAGGTGGCAGGGCAGATGATTGTTGAGTCATCAGCGTATTGGATAATGTTTGCATTAGGAATGGAGCGGTGAAAGTCATTAATGAAAATATTGAACAGTAGGGGACCTAATATGGAGCCCTGGGGTACGCCAGTGGGAGTGCTGAAGAATGGGGAGAAGGCTTTTTTCCATTTCATGGCTTGCTGCCTGTTAGAGAGATAGCTGGTAAACCAGTTGATAGAGGAGGGAGAAAGATTTAGGTTAGAGAGTTTAGTTAGGAGAAGGTTATGAGAGATAGTATCAAAGGCCTTAGAAGGATCAAGAAGGAGGGCAGACACAGTGTGTCCAGAATCACAGGCTTTATTCACTGTTTCAAGGAAGGAGAGGAGGGCAGTAGTGGTGCTATGGCCAGGTCTGAATCCATGTTGTATGGGAGTTAGCAGATGGTTGTCTATGAGATATGGTACAAGTTGTAGGTGGATACACTTTTCAAGAAGTTTTGAGATGGGTGATAAGATAGTGATAGGCCGGAAATTAGAGATATTATAGTTGTTAACCCCTTTGTGGGGGGGGAGGATAATAAAGGCCTTTTTCCAGAGTTGGGATACATGGCCTTCTTGGATTGATTGATTTATAAGAATGCAGATGGGGAAAGCAACAGCATTGGCAACTGTCTTTAGGAAGTAGGAAGGAATGTTGTCAGGGGCATTGGAGCATGGTTTTAAGTTCTGGAGGAGTTTTTTTATAGTTGATATGGGGACGGGTTGTATAGAGAGGGGAGGAGGTTGGGAGGTGGGAGTATTTGAGTAGGAAGAGATAGGGGATGGTGGAGGAGAGGATGTAGGGTTGTTTGTGAAGGATGATGTTAGTTTGGTTATTAAGTCAATGAAGAAAGAATTTAATTGGGTGGCTAAGTCCTTGTCAGGGGTGTAGGGGTCTGGGCTAGGGTTTCCTTTCTACCAGGGTTAAAGAGGGAGTTGATACCATCCCAGAATTTTTTTGGGTATGTCTTATGGTTGTTTTGGAGTGAGGAGAAGTAAGATTTACAGTATAAAGAAATTTTTTTTGCTCTGTTACGAAGTATTCTGTATTCATTTAGGGTGATGGGAGTTTTATGTTTATGGTGATGGTTTAGGGCTTTATCTCGGAGGCGCATGACAGCTAAGGTATCTTTGCTTAGCCAAGGGGCAGTGTTACTTTTAATCCTTTTTGTTTTTAGTGGGGCAATAGTATCTAAAAGGTTTGTAAATGTAGTATTGAAGTAGGTGCTGGCATCTTCTAAGGGGAGGGTTTTTAGGGGGCTCCACTTGAAATGTTTTAGTGTGTTGGAGAAAGTGGAGGGGTTGAAGTGTTTTAGGGAGCGTGTGGAGATGTAGGTAGGAGAGAGTTGTAGGGGGGGGAGTGATGATGAGCAAAAGTGGGACAGTGGTCACTGAGGGAGTCAGAGAGGGTACCACAACTGGATATATAATGAGGGTGAGAGACCAGAATCCAGTCAAGGGTGCTACCAGAGGAGTGATCTTTGGTAGGTCTGGTAGTGTAGTTGATTAGCTGATTGAAGTTGTAGAGGTTTATATTCAGGGGCTTTATGGGAGATTGAATGCTGGTCCAGTTAATGTTTGTGTCACCAAGGATTATAGTCTCATTGGTTATCTACACCTTCAGGCTAGTTGCTCAGCATAATGCAGCTGAGATTATCCAAGTGCAACTAACTCTGGGCAAGACCACAATCCAAATTGTAATTTGCTACAGATCCCCCACCATGCCCCATGATTCCCACTCTTCATTTCTTGATACACTGAAAAATATTAGGGTACAACCCAACACTCTAATAATGGGTGATTTCAACTACCACTCCATTAACTGGGAAAACTACTCATGTACTAACTCTTTTGCTCAACGTTTTCTGGAATTCAAAAATTCCAATGTCTTGGATCAACTTATCCACACCCCCAACAGGGGCAGCAATATCCTAGACCTGGTCATTACCAACATGGGCGACCAGTGTTCCACACCAGAGGTCAATTCCTTGTTGGTTAGATCCGACCACAAGCTAATAACCCTAGACATCCACATCCCGCCCCCACCCCCCATTAGGGAAACCACCGTAAATAATTTCTCCAAAGTCAACTTCACACTTCTTAAGACAGAAGTGTCAAACTTCACGACACCCATGCAGACAGACAATAGAGGTATGACTGCTGAATCCTACACAAATGCACTTTATAAGCACTTACACAAGTGCATGGATTGTGCTATCCCTAACAGAACCAAGATGCTATCCTCCAAAAAAAGGAAGCAAATCTGGTGATCCCCTCCCATAAACAAACTCTACAACAGAAGAAAGAAACTGTTGCAAAAAAGAGTAAAATACAATGATTGGAGGAACTCCCTGGTCAGCCTCAGTAAGAAGCTGAGATCCCTTATAAAATCCTACAAAGCTAGTTATGAAAACAAAATCGCCACTGATTCTAAAGACAACCACAAAGCATTCTATAGCTATGTCAAGAATCTCAATGGCAACACTCAGATCTGCTCTGAGTTGCAGCACAATGGCACTAAATATACAGAACCAACTGATATTGCCAACATCCTGGCAGATAGGTTCAGTGCTAACTTTACCCCCCTCTCACCCCCTAAAGGGCCCATCTCTGCACTGGAAGAATGCAAAGTTCCTGTAATCACGGCTGCACAGGTAAACACCACACTCTCCAAACCAAGATCACAGCATCCATGGGACCTGACAACATCACAGGCTGCATTCTACATGAACTACAGAATGAACTGGCACCCCACCTAAGCACCATGTTCAATCATAGCCTCAACTCAGGCTTTGTGACCACTGAACGGTGCATAGCAATGGTTATCCCACTCCACAAAGGGGGAGCCACCACGGACCCCAGGAACTACCGCCCCATTAGCCTAATGAGCCTGGTCTGCAAGGCCATGGAATGTATCATCATGGATCTTATACATAAAGACATTGGTAATTTCCAAACTCTGGACCCCAGCCAGTTCAAGTTTGTAAAAGGCAGATCATGTCTCCTAAACCTGATAGACTTTTTTGAAGCAGTCACCAAAGCCATAGACAAGGGTAAGGTGGTTCACACAGCCTATCTAGATCTTGCCAAGGATATTGATACCATCCCCCACTCTGGAATTATAGATAAACTCACTAAACTAGGTATAAATCCCTATGTCACATGATGGGTTGCCAACTGGCTCACTGACAGAACCCACACTGTGAAAGTAGCAGACTCCAAATCTGACTTCAGACCAGTGACAAGTGGAGTACAGGCTAACACAGAAGGTCTTTGGCTAATGAAGTCCACAGATGACTGCAAACTAGGAGCCATAATCAAAACTCCTAACGATGTGGACATCCTACAAAAGGGCCTCACGGAGACAGATGCCTGGTGTCAAAGTCATGGCCTCAAGCTCAATGCCAAAAAGTGCATTGTCATCCCCTTTGGTAAAAACTCTGTACCCATGAGCTACCACATAGGTGGTAGTCTACTTAACACCTGTTTGGTATCTACTTTTCTGAAGTACAGGCTAACACAGAAGGTCTTTGGCTAACAAAGTTTGCAGATGACTGCAAACTAGGAGCCATAATCAAAACTCCTAACGATGTGGACATCCTACAAAAGGGCCTCATGGAGACAGATGCCTGGTGTCAAAGCCATGGCCTCAAGCTCAATGCCAAAAAGTGCATTGTCATCCCCTTTGGTAAAAACTCTGTACCCATGAGCTACCACATAGGTGGTACTCTACTTAACACCAAAAGTGTGATAAGAGACCTTGGGACACAGGTGGACAGTAGTCTCTCCTTTGATAATCACATCACCACAGTAGTCAGGAAATCCTTCTATGTGGCACACCTCATCACAAAAGGTTTCTCATCCAGGAAAAAAGAGGTAATTGTTCCCCTCTACTCTTCACTCATTAGACCCATTATAGAGTACAACACCACTTTTGGTATGTAGCTCACAAGACATCTACAACAACTGGAATGGCCACAGAAATACCTCACAAAGAGGATTACCAGCCTCAAACAGATGCCCTACGCAGACCATCTCAAGAAACTCCAGCTTTACTCTGTCACATATCGCGTACTCAGAGGTGATCTCTGTCTAACATACAAAGCTATGTCAAATACAGAGCTGTTGGACATGCTCCACTTAAAGAAATCCCAGTCCCTCCGAGCTACACGCTCTAGGGACCCAAACCTTGTCACTACAATAAACAGAACATGCTGGAGGAATAGATTCCTGTCCCAGAGACTTCCCATACTCTGGAACAAACTACCTATCTATATCAAACAAAGCTCCTCATTAGCACTCTAAGAAAAATCTTGATGATTGGATGGGAAATAGGAAATTCATCCTGGGGATCACCTCTGTGGCTCTGCTTGACAGGAGCACAGGAAAATAATTTTCTTGGGTGGCGAAAGCCAGGGTACCTTTTTGGCTAGGCTTGTATAGGCCCCAGGGCCAGTAGCGTAGTACGTACTTATGAGCCTATGAGCCTATGCCACACCTACAAAGAAGTGCTAACATGGGTCAAAAAGGGGGTGAGATTTTGCAGTTCTAAACATCGGCATTCAAGGTTTTAAGAAAGTGCAGTTCTGAATTCACAGAAGCAGGTTCGACGTTCTAGCTGTCAACATTTTGAAGGTAAACCATATATATATATATATATATATATATATTTATATATATATATATATATATATATATATATGCATAAGTATATAAGTTTGGGGGTGCCTATAGGCATTTTTGTCAGGACTACCATTAAATCAATAATTTATATTTGCAACGTTAATTAAGTCACACATAATCCAGGTCATATACATTATGTACAATCATAAAAAGATGTAAACAGTATAAGCAGGATCACTGCAGCAGCATAAATCAGACTATGAAAACCTACTGCCACAGATCATTAGTTAAATGTACTGCATGTGTCATATGTGTACAGTAGTAGTATATAGAACAGGGAGGTAATGTTCTACAGTAGTATACAGAATAATACAGTTAAAGAGTTGAGTGCTTTTGAAGAGTGTAAGATTATGGTGTGTCAGGCAGAAAAGCCTGTGCCTATGGTGGTCAGTTAATGCTTCTGCATTGCACTGAATTAAACAGCTTGATTTCAGGGAGGGTCTTAAGGTTGTTAAGACCATGAAGTATGGTGCAGACTGATAGTAAAATAGCTGCTATCTCTCTCTAAATAAGATAATGCAAAATGAGGAGAGGTATGCAGACATTTAAAAAGAGAAGTTTATATATTCTGGGCATACTTCTCAACCTTTTAGTGCAAGAAATCTGGACAAAGCCTGACAAAATGGGGAAACAAAGGCCCAAAAACAGGGACAGATTGTAAATATTGCTCTTATAAATTAGAAAAAAGCTAGAATATACATTTTCTGAAGGATATGAAGTCTGCAACTCAAATATTTGTCATTATTCAGTAATTTCAATCAGATCATCCCAGTGATTTCCCAGAAAACCACAGGTTTTATGAGTAACAGACCAAAAATATGAGGCAAAAATATGGACATTCAGTGAAAATCTGGACAGTTGAGATTACATGAAAGTAGTCATTAATGAAATGAGACTGGTGGGCTATTTTTAATGATTATAAGGCAATGGTGATGTATTCTGGTAATGGAGTTATAAAGTAGTATGCATTGTTCATTGTGAGCAATCACTTAATGAGATGTGACATTCCTGACTGCTGTCAAGCTGGACAACAATTATCTGAAGTTCATTGTCAAAGAAAATTTAGATGAAGAAAAGAAAAAAACTTTTCAAATGAACGAATACAATGTTTTTTGCCTTACTCATTTAGCTACATCATTTTCTAAGATTTAAACTGTTTAATCGCTACACAGAATGCTGCAAATTCAATATTGCAATTGCTTTATACTGAAAGAAAGAATGCTTTGTGTACTGTAAAATCAGGCAAGGCAACCCACACAACTGTTACTGCAGGCACGAAACAACAAAAGGTGCAGTTATCACTGCTGGTGTGAATGTGTTTAGGATTTTTGCAGCTTGTTGGAATTTGATGAGTTTCCTAAGACAAGTAAGGAAAGAACATATTCTAATGTTGATGTAAGTACATTTTGCTATGCAATATCTAGTTTTCAGGTGTAAAAGGTGAGATATATGGTATAACAAGATTCTCTTCTACTGTCCCAGCCTGTTTGCTTCCTCATGATTCTCCCTTTCTTTGTAATAGTGGCAAATATTTCTTTCTCTCTCTTTCTCCTGTAGTTCTTCCTTTATGAAAAGGTGGTGTGGCCTCATCCATTCAGTGCAGGTGTGACTCCTCCTCCCAGTTTGACCCAAAAATTATATCTCCACAAGCTCCACAGTGGTCACTAGAACCAATATATGCATATATAATATAGAGTAATCCATATTTCCTGAAATAGGAAGCAGTTTTTTGCATGTATTATATTAACCTTTGTCCTTGTTCCCCAGCTCACGGTTGAAAAATGTCCATAAACCAGTTCAGTTACAGGATTGAAGACTATCTATGGCAAAGTCAGAGAATTCTAATTCTGAAATTTAAGATAACATAAAAAGCTGTAATACAGGTACCGTTCATCTGCATTAATTTAGTACCAGTGTATTTTGCATTCAGCGTTTTGATTGCTAGTGAAGTGTTCTACACCCAGTCTGATGATCATGATGCAGGCGAGTCTTTTAACCTCTGCCTTGAACTAGGATGCTATCAACCACAAGTTCAGATCAGACTCAGTTATATTGAATGACTGTTAGTCATACCAGTCCCTCTCACAAGCTAATTAATGTGATACTTGGACAAGAATATAACTTGGAAAGGATAGTTCATTGCATTTCATTTATTTAATGGTCAAAGAAGTAAATATGCCTGTTTTGTAAATTAAAACACTGTTACAGCTCTGTATGAGCCAAGATCTTGTCTGGAAAGAATACTTTTGATGAGGTCATCAACTCAGTTATCAAATGAAAATAAAATCTGCCCCAACATGAGAAGAAACTTCAGTTTTATATAAGTGCTAGAGGCAGTACTAAACATAACTGAGCAGAACATTTTTAATCCAGCCTATGAATTTAGATTTATCTTCAGACAGCCTATGGCTTGTTGGGCTGTCGTGAAATACTGTTTAAATACTGCAGCCTTTGGCAAAATGCCCTATGTCAGCGCTCTGTACTACCATCTCCTGAGGTACTACACACACACACACACACACACACACACACACACACACACACACACACACACACACGCACTCAGACAAACTAGCATATGGCGTCTTGCACAGTGACTAGCTGAATGCCCTTCTAGTTCATGGAGAGAGATTTGTTTTTTTGAATTTGGTAACCTGGGTAATAAAAGTATCCAAAAGGACAGCTTTCATTCAGTCCACAAGTGCAGATCTCAATAGTTATATACAATTTGTAGGATGTGATACATTCCATTGATTATGGAGCATAACTAGTTTGTATCAAAACACTTAGTCATAGTGACATACAGTAATCAGTAGAGAAGGTTAAAGAGAAATATTTCATTCAGTCTTACTCACGGAATCTGATGAGGAAAATTTGCAATTAGTAAACCCCATGCTACACAAGAAAGCAATTAATTATTTATTTTTAATTACTATTAAAAATATCTGTTTAGTGTATAATCCATTCCTAACCTAAAGCTTAGATCAGGGGTCTGCCTTCACTATCAAAAGAGCCATTTTGGCCCCTCTAAGACTAAGTAAAATTCATCGGGAGCCACAAAACCTATTTGACCCCTAAAATGAAGATAACCCAGTGAATAAAGTTTTATATATAGTTATTATCCTAAATATAAAAGAACTAAGTTTATAAGAGCAATATTTAAAATCCAACCCTATTTTTGTTCCTTTGTTGGGATTGCTCGATCGCTCTCAATGTGTGTGTGTGTCATATCTCTCAACCTCTTAGAACAAGAAACCTGAACAAAGTCATATATAGTGGGGCACAAAGGCCCAAAAATAGGGACACTTTTTGAATATTGCTCTTTCAAACTTAGAAAGTTGATAGAATAACATATTTTGCATTAGCATGAATTTTCTGAAGGGTATGAAGTCTGAAACTCAAATGTCTGTCTATTTTTTCTGACTTCAGCCATCAATGATTTGCCAGAAAACCACAATTTTATGAGAAACAGACCAAAAATATGAGGCAAAAGGCAGGTCATTTGGCAAAAATCTGCACAGTTGAGAGGTAAGTGTGTGTGTCTGTGTGTGTGGAAAATGCATGTTAACAGAAAAAGAAGTTATGTCTTACCATAACGTTCCAGCTGTGTTGTTGATCTTCGTTCATTCAATACTGATGGGTTATCAGTTCCGTCCTCAGAACTGAGCTGGCCAATATCAAACTCGCTTCAGCCAAAAACTCTCGAGCCAAGGTCCTACCCAGAATACTTTGCTCCCTGTTACCTCAGATCAAGTTTGCAAGTTGATAGATAAAAGTAGAGGCTACCTCTGGTCATAAGAGACCTACAATAAAGGAGTGCATGAGATCAACCAAGAACCTCCGGATGGGGGACAGATGGTGAGAAATAATGAATGAATGAAGATCAACAACACAGATGGAACGTTATGGTAAGACATAACTTCTTTATCTGATGTTGTTAATCTTCGTTCATTCCTTACTGATGGGACAGAGTCCCCAGATACCTGTATTCCTGGGTGGCCCTCATAGAAGGACATTCCTGAGCACCATGGAACCAAAGAAAGCTCTACCTCTGGAGGCCAAAGAATAAATGTATGAGGTTTAGCCCAAGTTGCAGTTGAGCAAGTATCGAGGGAAGCCTTAGCATGGAAAGCTGCTGAAGTTGCCATAGATCTTGTAGAATGTGCTTTGACTCTATGAGGCAAGGTGTGATTGTCTTTGTTGTAGATAAAGGTAATACAATTTCTCAACCATGAAGCCAATGTAACTTTTGATACAGGATGACCCCATCTAGGTCCAGAAAAAGCCAGAAACAGCTGGTCTGATTTACGGGTAGAATTTGTTCTGTCCAGATAAAATCGTAATTGCCTATGGACATTCATGAAGTGCAGACAATATTCTCCCTTGTTAGAATGGTTAGGAAAGAACACTGGAAGGTCAATAGACTGATTGGTAGATCACTCTGACACCACTTTTGGTAAAAAGGTAGAATTAGTTCTCAGTGATACCCTATACTTATGGAAGCTAAGATAGGGAGGTTTGATGCATAAGGCTTGAAGTTCTGACAATTGCCTGGCTGATGTGATTGCAATCAAAAACAAAGTTTTCCAAGAGATATATTTTACATCACATAAAGACGCAGGTTCAAAGGGGGGAGCTGTTAGAGCTTGCAGAACCAAAGCCAAATCCCAAGGTTGTATGGGTTCTCTAAAGGGAGGTTTTAGGTGGATAACCCCTTTCAAGAAAGTCTTACAGAGTCTGTGTGACATAAGTGAAGAATCTTGAAAACCAATATGAAAATTTGAGATGGCAGCTAAATGTACACAGATAGTAGAGGCAGACACGCCAGAGTGGAAAAGATGTGATAAGTAATCCAATACCACCGAGACTGGGGCTGACAAGGGGAAGGATAGACTGAACCGTGACCATCAAGAATTTATCTGTTTTTACAAATTTGTTTAGTGTACTGAGATCCAGAATTGGTCTCCAGTCCCCTGCCTTTTTTGGCACTAAAAAGAACCTTGAGTATAATCTGGATCCTATCTGGTCTGAGGGGACCATCTGGATGACTCTTTTTTTGTAGCAGCTTTTGGATTTCATGTGCTGCTGCTTCCCTTTGACTGCATGGAATGTCGGGTAATACTCATGATGAGACTGGACAAAGATGGAAGGGGATGTTATAGCCTCTGGATATAATCTGTTGTACCCAAGAGTTGGTTGTTATATTTTGCCAGGCAGTGGGGTACAAGGAGAAATGACCCCCGACCGCTTCCAGAGGTGAGCAGTCAGGCAACACTTCAGGAGCACTGATAGGGTTGGCCAGAGAGAGAATCTCTGGAACCTTGGTTTCATGGACCTCCTCTGCCCCAAAAGGGGCATCTTCCATTGGAGTTTTCCCCTCTGCCTCTAGAGCAGAACTCGCCACCTGCATCCTGGAAAGAACCCTGTGATTTCTTGTGCCAGATCTTTCTACTCCGCTGATTTCTGGAGTAGAATCACTGAGGAGTGGAGTGTCTGATACCAATGGCAGACAGGGTCTTACCATCTTGTTCGAACCTTGCCAGCATATCCTTGACTTTAGGGCCAAACAAAGAAGCAGCCTCTATGGGGGCATTCATGAAGGAAGCCTTAAAAGAGTCTGCAAAGGTGCATCCAAGCATGTCGTCTGGTGATTATACCTGCGCCTGCCACTCTAGATACCCCTTCCATTGTGTGAGAAATAAGATGCATGGAAGAGTTGGAAATGGACTCTAAGGTGGCTATCTGAGAAGCCACATTATCATGGACTTTGCCAGAAACAGCTCCTGCCAAGGTTTCAGAGAGCTGGTTGATAAGATCTTGCTGAAGCCTGGTAAAATGTGCCAAATAATTCAAAGACCTTATGGTGAAGGCTGATGAAGCAAACACACGGTTCCCTAATCTGTCAGTCACCCGGGACTCCTTGTTGGGCAGATGGACAGTTTGGCTCTCTTCTCCCAAATCCTTCTTAGTAGCAGCTGCTACCACCATAGCCTCTACTGGAACACCTTGTGGCCAATGGGGATGCTCAGCTGGGAGCAATAATATTTTATCTGGTTTCTTAGGTATCAATTCCAGGGTGTCAGGAGCCTTCCATGCGTGCTGGACAATGAGCTGGATGCGCTCATCGGCAAGTGGGGTGACCCAGGAGGTAGGGGGCTGGGCACGAAAAGCCTGCAGGAATACATATTCCTCAGACAAAGGATTAGAGTGCTTCTAGTCACCCCTCTAAGGATCTCAAGGATGTCACCAAAGGACACCTCATCAGAGGGTGACCATGGGGACCCTTCCCCGTCATCAAAATCCATATATTCGGTCAATGACTCCTCAGTGGAGTCCATTTGTTTCCTCTTACATGATGCTTTGTGGAGTACTTCTTCAGTGGGAGGTTCTGGGGAAGACTGCAAAGATGAGGTCTCCTGAGGAGGAGAAACCTGAGGCTCTTGTGCCCGGTGTCCGGCAGTTGAAGCTTGTGACAGTTCCGGCACAGAGTGGGGAGAGGACTCCGACATGAGAGCTTTGCCAGTGGAGGCGAGCGGCTTCTACATGGCCTGGAAGCTTGCCCCACCCAAGGAGGAAGGGAGCTCGGAACCGAGCACGACAACCTCAGAACTGGGGTCACATCCCGCCCTGATGAGCCTGCCCCCAAACCAGGAGTCTCAAGAGGACCGTGAGCCATAAGAGAGAGAGCATCCCTGGAAGGTGCCATAGAAAAAAATCTGTGTGGAGCCAGGAATATCCTCCCCAGTGGCACAGCCAATGACCTGAGAAGAGCCCGATGTCCAGTGTACTGAAGGCCTCAAGGACGACTCTGGTTCCAAAGTGAGATCCATTATTGGAGTCAGAGGAAGGCAAGCTGCTGTTGGAGTAATAGGCTTTGAAACTTGAGTGGAAGTCAAAGGAAGAGTATACATTGCAGTTTCAGGAGATATACATTCACCTGAATGAGGGAAAGTGGACTTCGATGGCTGAGGGAAACCTCTGGCCACAAGCAACTGGTCAACAAGCTGCAACACAATCTGTTCAGAGAGACTCTTGGTTGACCTCATGGAGAAAGCTGATGGTGATTCTGTCCTTTTTAGGAAAGGACTATACTGACTGCTAGCAAAAGGATCCAGAGAAGGGGAATATTTGGTCCTTGCTAATTCAATAGGTGCAGAACCTGGAGCTGAGGAAGTCTGCACCGAAGAAAACGGTGAAACGGTGTGGAAAAGGTCTGCACCGAGGATGTCAGTGCTGTAATAGTTGAAGGTGTCTGCACCATAAAGGCAACGGTCTGCCCCAAAGGGTATGATGCCATAGTGGAAAGTGTTTACACTGGCAATAAGGACAGTGCTGAGAAGGACTGCACCAAAGCACATGGTGCCGAAAATGTCTGCGCCATGGAGTACAGAAGAGTCATACTTGGAGACAAAGGTGACTGTACCAGTGGTGCTGAAGGGGACTGAACCTGTATTGACAGTGCTGTTAAGGGTTGCAACAGAGCTATCAGAACCATAGTTGTCTGCATCGGGAATTTTGGTGCCAGTATTGATAAAGGAAACATGGCTGTAGTCAAAATCATTTGGGGCAGTGCCGAGCCTGGAGCCGACAGGGTCACAGGTGGCAGCTTTGGAGTAGTAATCAATTTTACCTGCTTGTGAGTTGAATCCCTACAATCTCCAGAGGGAGAAGAAGGGAGTGACTTTGATGAAGAAGAGGAAGAATGCCTCTTGCAGGGTTTAACAGGAGGGGGTGAGCCCTTCGACCCAGAAATAGCCTCAGAGAAAGGAGACTTGAGGAGACCTTTCAAAATTAACTTATTCTTCCTCTCGTTGAGAGTCCTGGTAAAAAATGTTTATAAATCCCACACGGAGGATCCACAGTCAAGTGGGAGATGTTAAGACAGTAGATGCATAAGTCATGGCCATTGGAAAGCAGTAAATTACGGCTGCAATCCTTGCACTGCTTGAAACCAACGCTACTTTTCTTATCCAACATAACTGGTGTGGAGAAGAACAGTACCAAAAGGAAGAAGAAAGGCTACCCAGAAAAGGGAAAAAAGAGAAAAGGAAGGATTGCCAATGATGGTAATAGAGAATTACCACAAGGGAAGAAAAGAGGGTAATAAAGGGAAAGGACTAAAGAGAGAGGATCTAAAGTGTGCGACAGGGTAGGAAAATATTAGAATAAACTTTTGAGAAAAATTTTGAGTAAGAACAATATGTAAACTTTCAAAAAATTAGACAGTTGAGAGAGTGGCTTGACACGGCTATACAGCAACATGGCAAATGAGATCTGAGGTAAAAGAGAGCAGAGCATTCTGGGTAAGAACTTGGCTCGAGGGTTTTTGGCTGACACAAGCTTGATATTGGCCGGCTTGGTTCCAAGGATGGAACCGATAACCCATCAGTAAGGATTGAACGAAGATTAACATCAGATACCATGTTATTCTAGAAAGGTTAAAAGTTTATAAGAGCAATATTTAAAGTCCGTCCCTATTTTTGTTCCTTTGTTCCCCTTTATTTATGGCTGTGTCCAGATTTCTTGTGGTAAGACTTTGAGATGTATGGAAACCTTTCAGGAGATGCTGCTGCTGCCAGAGGATTGCTTGATTGCTCTGTGTGTGTGGAATGCATGGTGACAGAAATCATGTTATTCTAGCAAGTTTAAAAGAGCAATATTTAAAGTACATTGCTCGATTGCTCTCGTGTGTGTGCGTGTGTGTGTGTGTTGGTGGTAGAGTGGCCCTTATTTTTCAAAGCTACAGGGAGCCACTGCCAAGGGGTGGAAGAGCCACATGCGGCTCCAGAGCCGCAGGTTGCAGACCTCTGGCGTAGATCCAGTTGTAGTCCTCCAGTATAAATTATTCTTCTTGTTATTGGGAGTACCTATTTCAACAGTTGGCAGTATCTGGCAAATCACAAATGCAATTTTACAAAATATATTTAAAAACCTTCTGGTCTCCCACTATGCTGACCGCTGTCACTCAAACCCCTTTACCATGTCAATAAGGATGCTAAAACACCATTATAAATCATTGCTGTAATTTAACTAGGTTGCTTGTTCTAACATTTTAATACTTTGAAATAAAGAAAACAGTTCTCCACTTTTTAGATATCCTGATATAAAGAAAATAATTGATGATTCTGTTCCACAAGCCCTCCATACAATATTATTGCAGACATTTCACCTTATCTATGATGGCAGGTGTACCCCAGGTATACCCAGTCCCCTAGTTTCCATTCCATGAAATAAAGAAAACTGTCCTTTTCCTCATTTTAATATAGAGAAGATGGTCAGTTATGGTTTTCAACACCCTCCCCACCCACAACCCTCCATTCCTTCACCCATACTTAACCGTACGGTGCTGTAGAACTTTTTTTCTTCCTACCAGACTGAAGGTATATGTTTTCTCCTTAAAATGAATTACAACCTTATGTAAAATGAATTGTAACCTTATAAAAACACATTATTTTTGTAAGGCTTAAGGACACAGAACAAGTAAATAAAACACCATCAGAAGGAGGAAAGTAAAAATATAGTTAATTTAGTGCAGGAAAGCGGGAACTAGTAAACAGTTTTACTTCAACAGAAGCATCCTCATGTTACAGAAAAAATATTCATACAACCAGTTATATAGAAAATAAGCAGTGAAATAATTATTACTAATGATATGATTCAGATAATTTTAAATGGAGGTATTTATCACATGAAATAGAAAAAAGTATCGACCCTTTTCTTAGGGAGACTGTTAAAGCACGTTTACTGCAGTTAAAGTAACTGTTTCAAGTCCTAAAAAGACAGCTTCCGTGCATGTGCATAACTAAGTTCCTGTACAATGCATTCTTCTTTAGTTTCCTTTTCAGTTCATAAATATTCTTGGTTATCCTAATGTTTAACAGTCTATACAGAACCATAGATAGATTACCTGGTACTAGGTGCATTTCCCTGATCTGGTGCTATCTCTTCTAAGCTGGTGACTAAAAAAACCCATCCTTGTGACACAGAGGAATAAAATGCTTCTGCTGTCAAGCTGTAGCAAACTGTTTGCTACGAATAAAACAAGTGAGTAACTTACTGCAGTTGAAATCCCACATATGAAACACTTTAATCCTGACTGTAAATAGAGTATCAGTATTAATTTCTGAATAGTGGGTACTACTGTACCATCAGCATCTGCCAGTGACTCCCCCTAACACCTTGCCCCTGGGGCAGCCATCCCTTCACTCCACCCCTGCCATGCCTCTGGGACAATATGTCTATCCCATATTAAAGGGACCGTTGTAGCAATCATAAATATTAGCAAGAGACATTATAGATGTAGCTTGCAAAGTAATAAAATATTAAATAAGCTAGAGTTTGTCTACATTAACAAATATATCTGTACACACTTAATAGTACATTGAACATACCTTCTGTATCTGAATATTCACTTTGTTCGAAAAATCCAAACACAGAAGTCCTATCAGTAATATTCCTAATCAAAAAGTCAAAAATATTTGCCCCAAATGAATAACCAAAAATGGGGAGAAGAGGAAGTTAGATATTTTAACTTCTACTCAGGCTTCAAAATATTGCAATATGTACAACAGTTTTACTTCTAATTCCAAAATGAATACCAAAAGAGTTGATAAGGAAATTCCCTCCAAATTCCATATTTTAGGTTCATATGTTCATAGGTAGGTACTAGGCTATCTGCCCGAAGGCATTTATGAGCCTAGTCGGAATGTGTTGGCTTTCGCCACCCCCTTAGATTAGTTCCCTGTGCCTCTGTCCAGCAGAGCCATTGAAGTAATCCCTGGGGTAAACTTTGTTTCCCATCCACTCGTCAAGGTTTCTCTTGAAGAGGGTTAGTGAGGAGCTCTGCCTAATGTAGATAGGGTTGCCACTTTTTCAAATGCCCAAAGTGGGACATTGTTTGTAGAAACATCAGATTTTGCAGGGCAAAACATATCCACGGCAAGTGCAAATGAAAGAACTTCACTTTTTTGCCAAAATAAGAACTTATTCTTGTAGCATTTGAGTTGCTTATTCTGTTTCTTATAACAATTAGGTGTTTCAGATAAAAATAACTGTTTTATGCAACTATTAAAGAAAATACAGGAAATATTTTTGTCCTAAAATCTCAGGACATTTGCCATTGTTTCAATTTTTTTGCAGGACACAACTGCCCAAAGAGGGACTGTCCCTCGCAAAGTGGGACAGGTGGTAACCCTAAATGTAGATTGGAATTTTGTTCCAGAGCATGGAAAGTCTCTGGGACAGGAATCTATCCCTCCAGCATGTCCTATTTATTGTTGTGGTGAGATTTAGATCACTGGAGTGTGTGGCTCGAGGGGATATGGTTTTCTTTAGGTGGAGCATGTCCATCAATTCTGGGTTGGACATGGGCTTGTATGTCAGGCAGAGATTACCTCTGAGTAGGCGGTATGCAACTGAGTACAGCTGGAATTTCTTCATTTGAGCTGAATAGGGCATCTGCTTGAGGCCAGTGATCCTCTTGCTGAGGTACTTCTGTGGTCTTTCTGGTTGTTGCAGGTGTCTTTTAAGGTACATCCCAAATGGGGCATTGTACTCTATGATGGGTCTGATGAGTGCTGCGTAGAGGGGCCCAATGACCTCTTCCGATCTGGATGCAAACCCTTTTGTGATTAGGTGGGCCACATAGAAGGATTTTCTAACCACTTTGGCAATGTGATTATCAAAGGAGGGGTTACTATCTACTTGGGTTCCCAGATCCCTTATTACATCTTCCATATTTAGGGGGTTACCACCTATGTGGTAGTTTGTGGGTACTT
Source organism: Protopterus annectens (assembly GCF_019279795.1). Classification (NCBI taxonomy): domain Eukaryota; kingdom Metazoa; phylum Chordata; order Ceratodontiformes; family Protopteridae; genus Protopterus; species Protopterus annectens. Next base: position 881,605,661 of record NC_056739.1, on the reverse strand, counting down.
TGTTTTTTCCAAAGGGGATGGCTATGCACTTTTTGGCATTTAGCTTGAGGCCATAGTTTTGACACCAGGTATCTGTCTCAGTGAGACCCTTTTGGAGGATGTCTGTGTCAGCCACAGAGTCAATTATAGCCCCTAGTTTGCAGTCGTCTGCGAACTTGGTCAGCCATAGACCTCCTGTGCTTGTCTGTACCTCTGAGAAGTAAATGCCGAACAGAAGGGGTCCTATGACTGAGCCCTGGGGAATGCCACTTGTAACTGGTTTAGAGTCAGACCTAGTTCCCGCAACTCCATGTGGGTTCTGTCCGTGAGTCAGTTGGCAACCCATCTCATGATGTAGGGGTTTATGTTCAGGCTGGTGAGCTTGTCTATAATACCTGAGTGGGGAATGGTGTCAAAGGCCTTAATGAGGTCTAGGTAGGCTGTGTGGACCACCTTTCCCTCATCTATAGCCTTGGTAACTGTCTCAAAGAAGTCCACCATGTTTAGGAGGCATGATCTGTCCTTAACAAAACCGAACTGGGTAGGGTCCAGTGTTTAGAGGTTCCCAATGTCTCTGTTAATGAGATCCATGATGATGTGCTCCATAGCTTTGCAGACCAAGCTAATCAAGCTTATAGGGTGATAGTTCCCAGGGTTCGTTGTGGCTCCACCTTTGTGTAGTGGAATAACCGTTGCTGTGCGCCACTCTGTGGGCACATAGCCTGTTGAGAAGCTGAGTTTAAACAGTGTGTTTAGGTGAGGGGTTAGTTCATCTTTGAGCTCATGTAGGACGCAACCTTGGACACCATCCGGTCCCATTGATGCTGTGTTTTTGGCTTTGGAGAGGGCTGTTTTAATGTGAGTGTCTGTGATTTCAGAGGCACTGCATTCTTCTGGTATAGTTATGGGCCCTTTTGGGGGTGAGAGTGGGGTGAAGTTTGCACTGAACCTGTCTGCCAGGATGTTGGCTATATCGGTCAGTTCAGTGTATTTTGTGCCATTCTGCACTAACCCCGAACAGATCTGAGAATTGCCACTTAGATTCTTGACATAGCTAAAGAATGCCTTGTGGTTATCTTTGGAGTCCATGGCAATTTTTCTTTCGAAGCTAGCCTTGGATGATTTTATGAGGGAACATAGTTTCTTGCTGATGCTGATCAGGGATATCTTCTCTTCTAGGGAGTTTACTCTTTTCTGTTTTAATTATATTTTAATATAGAATAATTGAAATGGACAGATTATCATAATAACTTTGTGATATAACATTAAAATAATAATAATAATATACATCATAATCAAAAATCAGCACACAGTCCTCTCTCTCTCTCTGTGTGTGTGTGTGTGTGTATATATATATATATATATATATATATATATATATATATATATATATATGTGTGTGTGTGTGTGTGTGTGTGTGTGTGTGTATAAAATCTTAAACAAAATAATAACTGAGTGCAGACCTTAATCTAAGCAGCAATCATTCACTGTATCCATAATTCATTTGTCATGCATCTGTTCATATGATTCTGCATTGTAAACCATTTCATCCTTCTAAAATAATCATGAACCACAGCAATATCAGTATTGCACTGGGAATATCAGAGTCTATCTACTTGATTCTGCTGGTGACAATGTTCTGTACTTCTTTCTGGTCATCTTAGATGGTAAAACTAATGGATAAGGGGCTTTTCTAGTCAGCTGTACATTAAATTGCTACATGTAATTAGGGTATCTAGTGACAGCTTTACTGGAAAAGCTCACTCAGACTCTGACATAGAATGCTGTGAGGAAAAGGTTAGTTTGTTTTTGCCTACTTGTATTTTGTATTGTTTCATTGTCTTCTTCTGTTTTGTATATTGTTGTGTATTTTCTTTACACAGCGTTTTGCTTGTATTCTGCTTTCAACTGCATATTAAACTAGGAAAGAGACCCACCGTTGTGCCTCTTGTGAGTGACTCATAAATTAAATTTTACTGCACACTCCCATGTTGGTGCTGTTGTGTTTTTAAACTCAACTGTCTTTTTACTTATCTACCCTTTTTGTTTGACCAAATATTTCCTTCCCTCTCCTCTTTCATTGGCTATTGCAAGCACAAAATTATCATTTCACAAAATTATTCTCCTTCACCTATTTAACTTTATTGGTCAGCCCACTGAATTCCATACAGCCAGAATACAAAGTGTCCACCTCCTTCCAAACTATCTTGCTGTTTTAAAATAAGTCTCTCTCTCTCTCTCCTTGGTTTAAATACATTGTCCTGTGATGTAGAGCTTTTGTCTGAAGAAGAACTTTGTTCGAAAACACTTACATTTTATGTGTTTGTGGAATTAAATTATGTTTTTATTCTGCCTTGTCTCTGCGATTCCTTTCTGGCTCTTTTGGTAATTCTCAAATAAACTGATAAGGTATGTGAGAGATGTATTTACATAAAGTCACTGGAGGCAAAGCTCTCATATAAAGCACTCCTAATGTCAGTAAGATTGTCAGTAGTACACACGCTGCATCCATCATACGTAATTTAAAGCAGACACATAGACTCACATAAGCTGACGCATTTAACTGTGACACCTTTGCAAACATCAGATACCTCCTAGATGAAGTACATATAAGAAATACCCTCAGCAGCCATAAATGTGCTCTTTCAAAACAACAGAAACAATACCCACATCAACAGATACTGCCACATGGAGCCCTGCATCTAAATCTATTAAGGAAAGCCACCACACAGTCCAACATTTTAGTCATTGGAGACTCCAGTTGTGAGACACACTGATGTCCCTCTTGCCAGGCTTGGTAAGAAGAAAGTCATGGTCAGCTGCTTATCAGAGCGAGGATCTGCCATATTATGCATACACTCAGGACACTGGACCACAAATAGCAGTATGACTAAGTCATTGATGTCCTTCAAGGATGCATCTGCAGTCCTTACAAATGGGTTGTCCTGTCGTCAGGCAGCCCTTCGGTCGGCCGGATTCCAAAGTCTGGGTCTGGCCTCGGCTGATGTCGCACTTCACCCGTCATAGCTGCAGTTATTCGGGTATAAAGGTATCAGCCAACGCCATCTTCCTCAGTCTTTCTTGCTGCGTGGCGCCCGAAGCAGAAGCTGTTCGCAAGTGCCGGTCGGTCAGAACCAGAGATTACTACTACCGAAGACTTCAAAAAAGCTACCGAAGACTTCAAAAAAGCTAAGTACCCCGTTGGGGACTCTTTCTTGCCTCAGCCGATGTCAGAAAAAGTGAATAACTGTTTAACTTGTGGGAAACAAATACCTCATAAAGATTTCCACTCTTACTGCTTACCTTGTCTAGGCCCAGACCACGACGTAGCAGCTTGTCTAGCCTGTGCTTCTTTCAACCGGCGGACGCTTAGACGCCGGTTGGAATTTGCTGAGGAGTTTTTCGGCTCCGATTTTGCTTACATTATGCCGTCGGATCCTCCGACTACGCAAATTTCTAAAAAGCTCAAGGAAAAGGACCGACACTCGCGGTCCACGGTTTCGGCCGAAACCGCGGTTAAGCCAACCACGAGTGTCTCGGTTTCGGCTGAAACCGAGTCCACGGTTCTTCCTTCGGCTGAAAGCGTTCCTCCTACTGAGGCCTCATCCAGCATGGTGGAATCGGCTTCTGAAATACCACCCGCTCTTGCAGGTTCACAGGATTTATCTGATACTATCCCATTGGATATTTCTACCCCTGCACGTGGAGCTGCTAGGCCACCTGCATCCATGTCGATTAAGGCCTTTGCCAGGGCTAAAGCAGCAAAATCTACCAAAACTGTGCCTGCTAAGACCCCCTCACACAGGCCTAGCTCTAGTTCACAAATGCTTAGTCTTGCAGAGAATCTCATTTCTTTGATCCGGGGATCCCAACCTCACCCAGACAGGGCCTCTCACCCACCTCCAGAGAAAAGGCCTAGAGCAGAGCCCCCTGAGCCAGTTTCTACAGATGACTCCTCTGATGAATCAGATAATTCTAACCCTCCAGAGGGCCCTTTTTCTCCTTATGAGGACTCTGATGCAGAAGAGTCCATTCCTTCTGCCTCTCCGCCTGAGGAATTTTCCTTTGGGGAAACCTTGCATGCTATAAGGGAACAATTTCAATGGCAGGGCCAGGATTTTACAGACTCTAGGAAAAGGCTTAGAACCTTTCTGCATTTGCCACAGCATAGGCCTTTAGCCATTCCTCCAGTACTTACTGTTGTGGATGATGCATTTAATGATGCTTGTACTGCTCCTGATTCTCTTCCTCCGGCCCCTGCTAAGCCCGATAGATACTACAGGGTTCCGGACACACATTATCATTTGTATAAGGCTCCTCTTGCAGATCCCGAAACTATCTCCCAGGGACCCAAGGCTGTAGCAGCTACCTCTGCCAAAAACCCCCTCCCCTCTGAAAGGGAATCTAGGGCCTTAGAGAGATGGGGTAAAAAAGTTTACACTTCTGCTACTCTTTCAGCTAGAGCCTTGAACTGTCAATTCCACATGATTCAGTATCAGGAATTTATGTTAGATCAGTTAACTAAAAATAGTTTTGCTGTACCTCGCTGGTTGTTAGCCTCCCACTGACATCCCCTGTAGGCACCTCTGGATTGACCCCTGCCTCTTGAGCGCCTATTCCTGGCACAGTTTTGGTAGATTTTGGATCTAACATGGTTAACATGGTTAACCATAATATACTTCTTCACAAACTCAATCTCTTTTCTCTTAGCTCACACTCTCTACAGTGGTTTAAGAGCTATCTCAATAACAGGCAACAAGCAGTGCTTTGGGATAACAACCTATCATCCTTAACCCCAGTAAATATTGGTGTTCCACAAGGATCAATCTTAGGTCCCCTTCTTTTCTCATTATTTATTAATGACCTAAACTTTAATGTGCCAGAAGCTACTTGTATTCAATATGCTGACGACTCTACTTTGATCTGCACTGCTAAAAATGTTTCCTCCCTTCAGTCCATCACCCAAACAGTTTTCCAAAACATTGAAAAATGGTTTATGCAACACTGCCTCCTCCTAAACCCCAAAAAAACTAAGCTTCTTCTCTTTACTCCTACCAATAAATCTCCCACACCATTTTTCACTATCTCCTCAAATAATTCTACCTGTATTAACCCTGATATGACCACTCGACTGTTAGGTGTAACCATTGACAACCGACTTAACTTTGATGACCATATTAACTCTACTATTAAAGCTGTAAATAAAAAAGTTGGGCTGCTCTACAGAATTAAACCCTTCCTTTCCCCAGTAGCGAGAAGAACCATTGCTCAAACTCACCTGATCTCCACCCTCTTTTATGCCTCAGCTTTATACACTAACTTATCTAAAAACAACATTTCCAAACTCTCTACCTGCTATCACAGTATAGCAAGATTCATTACTTCTACTCCCCTCAGAACTCACCACTGTCTCAACCTCAAACAACTAAACTGGCTAGAGCTAAATAACCACTTACTCTACCAACAATTACTCATCATTCATAAGACACTTTACTACCCTGATGATACTCCTAGCCTGACAAAACTAATTTCACCATATAAAATCCTAGCCACACTTCGCTCTGCCAATAAACTACTAGTATCTGTTACTAAATCGCACAATAAAGCTGGTGACGCATTATTTTCAAATTCCATAGGTAAAACTGGAATCAACTCCTCAAGAATTAACTAATCAAGACTCTACTACTCTTTTCAAAAAACATATCAAAGAACATCTTAAAACTCAATGGTTATGTCCTTGTACTAACCCCGACTGAAAACATGTCTCCATACACCTAATCTTCCTCTTCCTCCCTTACTGAGATCCTAACCTACACTTTCAATTGCTGAGAGTCACTTCTTAGAACTATGCCTTACTAATAATCTTTTTTTTAACGTATTCCTACATTGTTTCCTTCTGTTTTATTAGTCTAACTATAGTACCATGCCTTTAAATTTTTTCTTATTTTATTTCTACTTTTAATGTATTTTTAGATTCTTTTTGCAATTTTCTCTTTTTTCAACTTGTATATTTTTGTGCATATTACTTTTTTTGTGATATATAATTGTTGCTTACCTGTTCTGGAGCTTTTCTCCCCGGGCCTCGACTGTAAACGGATATATGTCCAGCTTGACTAGCCCGGTCAACAAATGTAAAATAAAATAAAATAAATAAATAAATAAAAATAATATTGATTCCACATGCCAGACTACACATGAGAAAACTACAGTGGTACCTGAGGAATTTATGGTCTCAGCACAAGCACAGCCTAGAAACCCAAATTCCAATAATTCCATGCCTGAAACAAGAATTCCAATGGTGGGCTCAGGCCTGTCAATCAAACAAAGGGCTGCCCTTCCACAGCACTCAACCAAGCCAGACCATAACAACGGACACCTCAGACCTCGGTTGGGGGGCGCACATGCTGGACAAGTGCATACAAGGCTTATGGACTCAAGACCAGCTGCACCTACACATAAATCAAAAGGAAATGTTGGCAGTAAAACTGGCAATCCAGGCATTCAGACCATTCCTTCAACAGGGTCAACTGCTGATAAGGACGGACAACACCACAGTTATGTGGTACATCAACAAGCAGGGAGGCACACATTCATACCTTCTATGCCGGATGGCAATGGACCTATGGAACGTGGCCCTGAGCTTCAACATTCAGTTACAAGCAATTTTTGTGCCAGGAAAAGAAAATATTCTAGCAGACATCCTAAGCAGAACTACCACGGATGCCCACGAATGGATGCTGCATCCGGACATCTTCAAAACCATTACAGGAAAATGGGGACTACCAGAAATAGACTTATTTGCATCCCCACACAATCACCAACTGAAGAAATTCTGCACAAGGACGTACCACCCTCTTGCTTGGAAAGTGGACTCCCTATCCTTCAGTTGGAAACCCTGACAGCATATGCATTCCCACCTCTTCCTTTGATGCACAAGGTGCTACTGAAGATCAAAGACGACCGTCCAAGGATCATCCTGATAGCTCCAGACTGGCCAAGGCAACATTGGTACCCATTACTGAGGAGTATGTCTCGGGAACAAATATGACCTCTGCCCCTAGTTCCCTTGCTGCTGACACAGAACAACTTCAAAACCCTGCATCCAAACCTGAAAACACTGCAGCTGGCTGCCTGGAACATTGCTTAAGAACAAACAATCCAGAATTATCTCAAAGGGTTAAAGACATAATCTTGGAGGCTCGCAGACCCTCAACAAGAAAAAATTATTCAGCAAAATGGAAAAGATATCTTACTTGGTGTACTGCAAAAGGAGAGAATGTGTCACTGGTAAACATAGCTAACATCCTGGAATACTTGGCAGAGCTCTTCCATAATGGCCTGTCCTATTCTTCCATTAAGATTCATGCATCAGCTATTTCAGCAGAATACAACTTGGACCCTCCAGTCTTCTCACATCCTCTGCTCAGGCAGTTTCTAAGGGGAATTAAAAATGTAAAACCACCAAGAAAGCCACCATTGCCAGCATGGGACTTGAACTTTGTGCTAGAAAAGTTGACACTACCTCCTTTCGAGCCAGCAGCAACAGCAGAATTGCAGTACTTATCATGGAAAACTGCTTTCCTGCTTGCAATCACTTCAGCACGAAGGGTTTCTGAACTACAGGCATTAATGGCAGTACAGCCCTTCCTGATTTTCCATCAAGATAGAGTGTCCATGAGAACTAATCCTACTTTTATGCCAAAGGTGGTCTCCAGGGTATCTTTGAACCAAGCTATCCACCTGCCTACATTCTTCCCCAACCCACAGAACAGGGAGAAAGACTGTTGCATACCTTGGATGTACATAGACAATTACGCTACTACCTGGACAGGACCAAGAATAATAGAAAAACTGACCAGCTACTGGTAGCATATGCAACAGGAATGGAAGGAAAAGCAATTTCGAAACAGACAATCTCTAAGTGGATAGGAAATTGCATTAGATTTTGTTACTCTTACCATGGAAAGAAAACTCCAGAAGACATCAGACCTCACTCTACAAGGGCTACAGCCACTACCACAGCCTTTTTACGAGGAGTGGCTACCAAAGACATTTTAGAGGCTGCTACTTGGAGCTCCGTGCATACATTTGCCAAGCATTATAATTTACCCTTATACTCCAGATCCCGAGCAGGTTTTGCCACTACTGTGTTGCAAGGGATCTTAACTACACCATAATCTTATTGCTCCTCCTCCCCCAGTTTGGCTATGGCATTCTACTCATTTGTAAGGACTGCAGATGCATCCTTGAAGGACATAGTACAGTTTTGTACCTACCATAAATGTAGATGTCCGATAGGCATGCATCTGCAGTCAGGATTACCCACCCTCCTTCCCCTCTGAGGTACTCCTAGGGTATTTACCCCTCTTTTAGCTAGCTGGGGGAATCTATTATGGTGTATTTGTTTGTATATATGTATATACATGTTTATTTTTATTTTGCTCTCTCTTATTTGGAAACTTTTGCAATTATCCAAATTTGCCTTCCTAGAGGGCACCTGGCATCTGGGGCAAGAAACACTGAGGAAGATGGCGTCAGCTGATACCTTTATACCCGAATAACTGCAGCTATGACGTCGGGTGAAGTGCGACATCAGCCGAGGCCAGACCCAGACTTTGGAATCCGGCCGACCGAAGGGCTGCCTGACGACAGGACAACCCATTTGTAAGGACTGCAGATGCATGCCTATCGGACATCTACATTTATGGTAGGTACAAAACTGTACTTTCATGTGGGTGTAAATGACCTGAGACATACCTCCCTAGACTATTTGAAGAGAGCTTAAGACTTAAGACATATTGTGTCCCAGGCTGGTATGAACCTAGCACTGAGCAGCATTTTACTTTCTCCAAGGATGATGCCACAATACAAACAGAAGATGACTGACTTTAATAATTGGTTTAGTTTCTGGTGTTATTCTAAGGGGATGCAATATTTGTCAGCATGAAAGAAGATGGTCAACAGACCATGTTGCTTTGACAGGGATGGTCTGCACCTCTCCCCCTAGGCTTTTGAATATTAGTTAAATCTTTGTCCTCCCCATAATACCTTTTTTAGGCAATGATAAACTGAAAGTACTTCTGACATAGCAAATCAAAGCCAAGAAAATCTGAACGTTTTACTGCTCAGTGCTAGTAGTCTATATAAGAAACTCCACTCCCTACAAGCTCTCCTCACCATAGAGAATTCTGATGCCTGTGTGGTCACTGAGACATGGTTTAAAACCACAGAGAGCACACTGGCAGTGCAAGGCTATAATGTCTTCCTTTCATTTATACCAGCGACTACACATACATGGACTAAAGCTGCAGGTGTCTCAATTTATATCTTCGCCCAGAATGATACCACAGAACAAGGACAAAATGACTGACTTCAACAATTGGCTAAGTTTCTGGTATCATTCTAAGGGAATCCAGTATCTGTCTGTCTGGGACAACATGGTTGACAGACCACGATGCTTTGCCAGAGATGGCCTGCACCTGTCTCCCTAAGGGATTTCTGATATTGGTTAAGGCTCTTGCCACCCCTATAGTGCCTTTCTTAGGGAAGGTTCAAATGATAAATTCACCACCATAACAGGTACAAGCAAGCAAACTCGGAGGGTAATGCTACTCAATGTTAGAAGTCTAAACCTCAAAATGCACTCACTCGAGGCACTCCTTAAATGCAGAACATCAACATCTGTGCAGTGACAGAGACCTGGTTCAAGGCTCCAGAGAGCACCCCTGCATCACTAGGATATAATTCATACCACACCTTTCAGCCACCTAACCTGGACCGAAACACTAAAGGCGGAGGCGTGTCCATATTCATTAAGGATATCCACACCTCCAGGCTAGTTGCTCAATATAATGCATTCGAAATTATCCAAGTGCAACTAACACTGGGCAAGACTGCAATCCAGGTTTTAGCTTATTACAGATCCCCCACCATGCCCCAGGATTCCCACTCTTCATTTCTGTAGATATTGTAAAATATTAAGTTACAACCCAATACCTTAATTATGGGAGATTTCAACTACCCCACCATCAACTGGGAAAACTAATCATGTACCAACTCATTTGCTCAACATTTTCTGGAATTCATAAATTCCAATGCCTTGGATCAGCTTGTACACACCCCCACCAGGGGCAGCAATATCCTGGACCTGGTCATTACCAATATGGGTAACTGGTGTTCCACGCCAGAGGTCAACTCCTCGCTGGTCAGATCCGACCACAAGCTAATCACCCTATACCTCCATATCCCACCTCCACCCCCCATTAAGGAAACCATTGTCAAAAACTACTCCAAAGCCAACTTCATGCTTCTTAAGACAGAAGTGGCAAACTTCACAACACCCATGCAGACAGAAAATAGAGGTACGACTGCTGAATCTTTCACAAATGCACTGTATAAGCACATACACGAGTGCATGGATCGTGCCATCCCCAACAGAACCAAGTCACTATCCTTCAAAAAAAAGGAAGCCAATCTGGTGGTCCCCTGCCATAAATAAACTCTACAACAGAAGGAAGAAGCTGTTGCAAAAAAGATTAAAATCCCAAGATTGAAGGAACTCCCTGGTCAGCCTCAGCAAGAAGCTGAGATCTCTCATAAAATCCTTCAAGGCCAGTTATGAAAATAAAATCGCCACTGATTCCAAAGATAACCACAAAGCATTCTACAGCTATGTCAAGAATCTCAATGGCAACACTCAGATCTGCTCTGAACTACAGCACAATTGCACTAAATATACAGAACCACCCGATATTGCCAACATCCTGGCAGCTATGTTCAATGCTAACTTTATCCCCTCTCACCCTCCAAAGGACCCATCTTAATATTGGTAGAATGCAAAGCCCCTGTAATCACAGATGAACAAGTAAAGACTGCACTCTCTAAAGTTAAGAACACAGCATCCATGAGACCAGACAACATCCCAGGCTGCAAACTGCATGAACTGCAGAACAATCTGGCACCCCACCTAAGTACCATGTTCAATCATAGCCTCACCTCAGGCTATGTGCCTACTGAATGGTGCACAGCGACAGTTATCCCACTCCACAAAGGGGGTGCCACCAAGGACCCTGGAAACTACTGCCCCATTAGCCTGACGAGTCTGGTCTGGAAGACCATAGAACGTATCATCTTGTAACTTATAAACAAAGACATAGGTAACCTCCAAACCTTGGACCCCACTCAGTTTGGGTTTGTAAAAGGTAAATCATATCTACTAAACTTGATTGACTTCTTTGAAGCGGGCATTAGAGCCGTAGATGAGGGCAAGGTAGTGCACACAGCCTATCTTGACCTCGCCAAGGCTTTCGATATCACCCCCCACTCTGGAATTATAGATAAACTCACTAAACTGGGCATAAATCTCTATGTCACAAGGTGGGTAGCCAACTGGCTCACTGACAGAACCCACACAGTAAAAGTAGCCGACTCCAAGTCCGACTTCAGACCAGTGATGAGTGGAGTACCACAGGGTTCAGTCCTGGGTCCTCTCCTGTTCACCATTTACTTGGTCTTTGCCTAACAAAGTTCACAGATGAATGCAAACTGGGAGCCATAATAGAATCACCTAATGATGGAGACATTCTACAAAAGGGCCTCACAGAGACAGATGTTTGGTGTCAAAGTCATGGCCTCAAACTCAATGCCAAGATGTGCATTGTCATCCCCTTTGGGAAAAACTCAGTACCCGTGAACTACCACATAGGCAGTAGCTCACTAAACACTGAAAGTGTGATAAGAGACCTCGGGACACAGGTGGGCAGTAGTCTCTCATTTGATAACCACATTGCTACAGTAGTTAGGAAATCCTTCTACGTGGCACACCTCATCACAAAAGGGTTCTCCTCTAGAAAAAAGGAGGTCATTGTTCCTCTCTACTCATCCCTCATCAGACCCATTATAGAGTACAATGCCCCATTTGGTATCTATCTCACAAAATACCTACAACAATTGGAAAGGCCACAGAAATACCTCACTAAGAGGATTACCGGCCTCAAACAGATGCCATACGCAGACCGTCTCAAAAAACTCCAGCTCTACTCTGTCTCATATCACCTACTCAGTGGCAATCAACATACAAAGCTATGTCAAACCCAGAGTTGTTGGACATGCTACACTTCCCAATGTCTCCGAACCACATGCTCCAGGGACCTAAACCTTGTCACCACAATAAACAGAGCATGCTGGAGGGATAGATTCCTGTCCCAGAGACTTCCCATACTCTGGAACAAACTACCCATTCATGTCAAGCAAAGCTCCTCATTGGCCCTCTTTAAGAAAAATCTTGATGACTGGATGGGAAATAGAAAATTCACCCCAGGGATCACTTCTGTGGAACTGCTTGACAGGGGCACAGGAAAATCATTTTCTTGGGTGGTGAAAGCCAGGGAACCTTTTTGGCTAGGCTTATATAGGCCCCAGGGCCAATAGCCTAGTACCTACCTATGAACCTAAAAATAAATATACCTCAAGGCTGGTCAGACAGGACAACACACTTGAGCTTCTCCATTGGTGACACACATAGACAGTAATCTAGTCTTTGACAATTACGTGGCTACAGTAGTGAGGAAATCATTCTATACTGTGCAACTTATAAACAAAGGTATGGCATGTAGGTCCAAGGATGTCATTGTTCCACTGTATTCAGCATTTATCAGACCTATCACAGAGTACAATGTCCCTTTGGTATGTACCTAACCAGGCACATTCAACAATTGGATTGTCCACAAAGGTTCCTTAGTAAAAGAATAAAGGGCACAAGTAACATGTCCTCTGCAGTCTGCCTCAAGGCCCTATTACTCTATTCTGTCTTCTTCAGGCTGTTGTGGGGAGATCTATGCCTGGCATACAAGGGATTGCCCTGATGGACCTCCTGCATATCTGCAAGACAAACAACACAAAAATTACTCATTCTAAAGACTTAAACCTTGCCTGTGATATAAATAGGACCTGCTGGAGAGATGTGTATATATCCCAGAGACTACTTTTTCTCTGGAGCAGGCTACCCATCCATTGTGAAGCAGAGGTCTTCCTAGCCCAATTCAAGTATAGCTTGGACATCTTGATGAAGAACTGGAAATTCATTCCTGTTTTGGCACCTATGTCTCTAATGAATACAGGCAACCTATAAATAGTTCATCTCCGAGGCCCCTGCTTGTAAATGTTTCATCTCCCAGGCCCTTGCTTACACTTATCAAGGGTACCAGAACTCATCAGAGATTTGGGGTGCTTGGCTAGGCTTAAAAAGGCCCTTGTGATCATCAGCCTAGTACATGCCTATGAACCTATGAATTTATGACATCTAGCTGACTCTTTGAAGCTTTCATTAATTGTATTTGTAACATATAAAATCATAATAGATAGAAGTGCAGTACATTTCACTTTCTTACATACAGCTGTAACATATTTCTCCACTTGATATTAGTAAAACCTGTATTTTCAGTCTGTGATATTGTTATTAGTCTACCGTATTTCCCCGAAAATAAGACCGGGTCTTATACTCTTTCCCCCGCCGGAATACGCATTAGGGCTTATTATCAGGGGATACCTTATTTACCCCCCCCCCATACAGCCATCTACATTTATTCATTTATTCATGTACAAAAATCGACATTTATTCATGTACAAAAATCAACATTTATTCATGTACACAAATTGGCATTTATTTGGTACTTTTCTATTATTGGACAACATCTAAGTAATGTGCTAGTTGTGTGAGAATTCTACATAAACAGTGCAACAAACATTTTAACTTCAGAATATCTACACCTTGGCTTTCACAGTGCAATATTTCATGCTTAACAGAAAGTGCAGAAAAATCTCAATACATGTGTATTGGAGGAGGGGAATAAAACTGAAAGCAGAAGCAATCCATTCTGTTGCCCCGATAATGGGAAAGTTATTCAAATACAGTCATGTCATCTTCTTCTGGAACATTGTTATAAGTCTCCAACCCCTGAATTCTGGCCTGAATTTCTTGCAACTCTACTTCCTGTAGAACCATTGGCCCCAATCTGTCATGCCTAGCAATAGAGCTCTCCTTAAGCGAGCACTGCTTGTCCAAGTAGCCTGCTCGTAGTGCATTGGCAACACAGCTGTCAGTATTTTTATCCCATGAATTTTTCACCAAAGTCATGACCTCTTGCAGGCTAGGCTTCACAAAGTTTCCATGCTGATTTCTCTCCATTCTATTTTCAATGTAGTCATTGAGTTCCATGCACAAATGGTCCGTGAATGGCTTGTTTATTGCAATATTAAGAGTCTAGAGATAGGCAGTCATTCCTGTGGGAATCATTATTTGATCTATTCTTCTCCGTGCAAGGAATTTCTTCATGTCTTTAGCGGGGAGAGTGCTGGCTAAATCCCAGACTAGCAGACCTCTTTCACCACCTCACAAAATATGTGGCAGCATTACATCTGCCCACTTCCTTGTAACTGCTTGTGTGCACCAGGCTTTTTCAATTTCAAGAATGTAAATGCCTGAAACATGTTCAGTCTTATCTTTCTTGCCCTTACTAATGATTAGAGGTGGGTTTTTCTTTCCATCTAGACAAATTGCCAAAATACAGGTAACACGTGCACTATCGTAACCAGTGGAGGGAATGTAGATTGACAAGGCACCCCTCTGATCAATTGTTGTTTGAGATCCTTGGCCCATAAACACTGCTGTTTCATCCATAGCATCATGTTGGAGAGTTAGTATTTAGAAAAGTCAACGCCATCAACAAAGGACTTGAACACACGTGCACGTTTAATAACTTCAGTATCTTTCAGCTTGAACAGTGTTGTTGATCTTCATAGAGACAGTTCATATCACTGAAAGAAGCCATCCAGCCAATGCTGTGATGCTTTAAATTCTTCTGGGGATATTTCTAACTGTGGTGCCATTGCAAGGGCAAATATCAGCCCTGCGTACAACCAAAGCCTTTGCTCTCCTGTTAGCAATCCATTCACAGATGATGTCTTCCAGCTCAGGAAATAATGGTTGCCGACCTGATCCACACTTGCACTTCTTAGCATTTCCCTCGTCGGCCTGTTGACTGAGGCTATCATATGCTGCACGCCATTTTTGGACCATTCGGAGATCTAACTTCTTCTCTTTGCAGAAAGCTGTCAGATTCTTTCCCCGGGAGTCCTCCATGATTCCTTTCTTGTACTCGATAGAATAGCTCTTTCTTTTTGCACTCATCTTGTCTGGGGGGGGTAATTGAAGACTTACGAGACCGGAGTGGCAACAGAAAATGGCGACGGTTAAGAAGACACAACCACAAACATTCATTATGAAGTGCACGTGCTTTATGTGCATTGTCTATACTTTGACCAATCAAAGTACACCTACCAGTGTTTATGGGCCAAGGATCTCAATCATCAAGTGTGAGTGATGATCAGGGTTACAGTAAGAATTGTGGAAGACTGCCAGGGAAAGAATCTTATGACTTTCTGCAAAGGAAAGAAGTTGGGTGTCCGAATGGTCCAAAAATGTCGAGTAGAGTACGATAACCTCAATCAATGGGTGTCAATAATATTATTTTATAATTCAACACGTCCATCATGTGTTGTTGACAATCTTAACTGGGGCTTATTTTTGGGGTAGGGCTTATATCATGACCACCCTGAAAAAACATTCTAGGCCTTATGCTCTGGTTAGGTCTTATTTACGAAGAAATACGGTATAAGCCACAAGGATAAACATTAGTAGACAAAACAATGCCTTTGATGGATGGGGGGGGGGGTGGAGCCTGATAACTTGTGTCATACAGTCTTTAATGTGCACCCAATAGTGGATGGCTGTGTGACACCCTAGCAACAATATGTTAATAATAGTTTGCTTAATTTTGTCACGTCGGCAGCAGATATCGGTAAACACCTGTAACCCATTTAGCTTTACATGTGTGGGTCTGCCATTTGTGGTTCAGTTTGAAGTACATAAATGCCAAGATGAGTAGGCTTGTACAGTGCTTCTATCCCATAAGGCATCAGGCTACTGGTCTTTCTTTCAGAACCAGTTCATTTTATCCTCCCAGCATTGCCTCAGGGAATGAATAGCAGGGGTAGTTTGTTTTGTACAAATATCCGAAAAATGGAGACATTATGTTCTTTAAACAGATTATCCCCTAACCCAGTCAACAAAAAGATAAATAAAAAAAAATGTTAAATGTATTAGAGCAATATTTACAAACTGTCCCTGATTTTGATCCTTTGCCCCTCCCATTATTTTTGGATTTGTACAGAATTCTTAAAAAGAAGTTGAAAGGCATGATATGCTACTTTCTGACAGTGCTAAGTACTTTACTGGATTTCAAAGCAGGTAGGACACTTTGAAAAACTACAAACGTTCACTCTTTTTTGTAACTGGTAGAGCATGGAGCAGATAAAGCTACATGCACTACAAAGAATTATAGTTGAGTCATTGACCATAACCTATTGTCATGTGTTCTTGACATGTATTTCAATATTTTCCTCTACAGCACTGATCAGGAGGTGCTATTCTTGCAGTTCATGTCTCAAACAGTTAATAAGCTGGCTATGATTGGAGGCCTGATCATGATCCTCTATAATAATGTCAAACTGACTTTCATTGTAGTCTAGAATTTTGCAAGGTACATTTAGCAATAAACCATGAACCACCTGGACATATGAATTGTACCATTCCAGGATGGGATACCTGCCTCTGAATATTGCCATCCTAGATAAGTTAGTAGTATCTCTACTGCTAAGGTAAATAGGACCAGAAATAGGAGGGCATCCTTGTCTGGAGCCTTAATAAACCAGGGAGACAATACCACATTAGTAGATACCTGGGCATATAGATATGTATATACATCCTAATAAAGCACTTAAAAGGTACAAGACAATTAAGAGTGCAATTTAATCAAGGCTTTTCAGTTAGTTGAAAAAAAACAGGGTCAGCAGTACTAAATAATTGTTTTAAGAAAAACAAACAAATAAAAAGAAATGTTTCTGCAATTAAGCAAACCCCTGATTATCTCTGAACACTGCTATCTCTCTCTCTCTCTCTCTCTCTATATATATATATATATATATATACACACTACCACCAAGTTTATTCAACTTCTGATGTGAGTGAATACTTGCTTGTACTCACCAATCAGTGGGGTTGTGGGTTGGTATAATGATTAAGGTATTAACTTCACAGACACAAGGTACAGGGTTTGATTCTCACTAAGGGAAATTGGCCATGCTTAAAATAGCCCACAACAGCAACTATCCTTGCACTTACCTATGACCTTTAGAATCTGTAAATGTATTGCATGAGATTAAACAGAGCTCACAGCTCTATGTCCAGCAATATGGTACTAGAAAACTATGAATAACCGAATGGTGGATTCACCCAAACTAACCTATTGTGTCCCCCACCCATAATGCCCACTTACACCAAGAACAAGTATTTTGGAATCAGGGCAGACTTACACTGAAGTGAGTCTCTTACACTGAGGACAAGTCTTTAGGGAATCGGGCCCAGTATCTTGTGTTGTAGGAATAGAAAACAACCTTTCTCGCAACTAATAAAGCCATAAGTCACAAAATGTGTTCTCTAATCACAAAACAGATGGAATTATTCATATCTAACAAGAGTGTTTCCACATTTATGTGACGTCTTCATTTTGGGAGATATCATTATTTATTTATTTATTCATTTTTTTGTAAGAATAAAACGTGGAAAAAAGAGAATGCAAAATGCAGGCTATGTAAATGAAAATCGCATTCATTTTGAACAGCTGCACGCTAAACTGCTTTTGCTTTCTTTTCACCATGCACTTATATTCTGTTTGACAGTTGTTTAGTCTTATTAGTTTGTTGACTAATATAGAAAAAATGAATTTAGGTCCTATTTTGTTCAACAGAAAAAAGCAAAATATTTGTATGGCACTTAATTGGAAATTGCACAACAGTGGGCAGATATGTGCTAAACGATTGCTTAAAGACAGAGGAGGAAAAAAAAACAAAGGCTATAATCAAGTATTGTCCTCAAATGGAGATGCAGAATTTACAAGCATTTTATATGGTCTCATAATTTAGGCTATTGCTCACATTTTCCTTGCTATATGTTTCCAAAGATGCTCTAGAGTTGTGCAGCGGTTATACTGAATTAATTCAGAACAAGAACTGGGATAGTATTATTGGTACCTAGTGCCACATTAGTCTGCACTGGTAGGCGTAAGAAGAATAACTGAAAATGCTCCAGCTGTGCTTTTGGTATAGTTATGCTAGCTAGACCACAGATTTCAAAAGCATCAAAATCATGATAGTGATTAATAAATTACCGGTAGCCACATCTTGGTTTAAGGCACACCATCTACTATATGACATTTGTCACTCTTAAAGTGTCTTGTTTTTGAAATGTTTGAAATCTGTTTCTTACTGCAGAAAGTTATGTAAAAAGCAAATTATTATGAATCTATCTACTATGACTCTTCCAATAGCAAGACAATGTTATACTGATTGTCCGTTAGAGTGTCTCGCAGCTGCTGTTCTTCCTGTTGTCCTTGTTTATACTCAAAGAAACGAAACAGAATCAAAAGCTCTACTGTGGACATATTGGTAAATTCAGCAGTTCATTTTATTTGTAATTTTCTTGGGGTAAAATGTACTTCACAAATACTTATCTTTTGATGTCTTTAAATGGAACTTATCAAATCTTGTGTACTCTACACTATCATTATACGTCCATCAAGGATGCTGCGAGAGGTGAACTGATGAAGTAGTAAGTGCTAGCTGCTTGACGTCTGAGTGAGTCCAGGTCCAGAGTGTTCCTAAATGTAATATTTGGCCATTTAAAGCAAACATAGTGTTTTAAAGACAGTATCCAGTGGTGCTATCTCATGCATTCAGTCAACACAGCGGCAATTTAACCAGTGGATGATTTGCTGTCTGCTATTTCACAATCATGTGACAGAGAGTAAATGCTAGAGTCCTGCTTCTCATGATGCGGTCAGATCAGGAAGCAAGCAAACTTCTGTGTGGAGATGAACAGTCCAATATGCTATTTCTAGAACAGCAAAGAACAATGCACACAGGGTACCCTGGCTGATGAGAGGGCAAGGTTAATTCATTGTTTGTGCTTTATTGACTATATCCTCGGTCTGTTTTTTTTTTAAAGTATACAATCATGCAATAAGTTTTGCTTGAGTAAAGTTAGTTCAGTACATTTCTTCCTCTACAAATGTCTTGAACATTTGTTTTCTTTGTCTCCCACTTGTTTAACTCTGAAGTAAAGCTAAGAACTATTAAAGAGCTTTATCCTGTAGTCTGGGGTTTGATACCATTAATTTCCACTTGTAAACACTGAGCCCCATGTACTTGAGTTGGTGGTAGCTTAGGTGGATATAGGTTCATAGGTTTATAGGTAGGTACTAGGCTATCTGCCTGAGGGCATTTATAAGCCTAGCCAGAGTGTGTCGGCTTTTGCCACCCCATTGTTTAATTAACTGATCCTCTGTCACGCAGAGCCAATGAAGTGATCCCAGGGGTGTATTTTCTGTTACCCATCCACTCGTCAAGGTTTCTCTTGAAGAGTGTTAGTGAGGGGCTCTGCCTAATGTAGTTTGGAAATTTGTTCCAAAGCATGGGGTGTCTCTGTGACAGGAATCTATCCCTCCAACATGTTCTATTTATTGTTGTGGCAAGGTTTAGCTCACTAGAGCGCGTGGCTCGCAGTGAATTGGATTTCTTTAGGTGGAGCATGTCCATCAATTCTGAGTTGGACATGGCTTTGTAAATCAGGCAGAGATCACCTCTGAGTAAGCGATATGCCACTGAGTACAGCCGGAGTTTTTTAAGATATATAAAAGATCACTCTCAAAAAGAATAAGGGAAGTTCTCTGATGTCCTCGCCAAATTTCCCCTGACTGTATAAATACCACCTTGGATCTCCCCTGAAAAGAGGCCAATGGCCTAGTGTGACCAGCACAGTAAACAAATGATAGATAGATAGATAGCTAGATAGATAGATAGATAGATACGTTTCTTAATGAGACAGTAAGGCTTGTATCACTCCTAAAAAGATGCAGTTGTGCATAGTGGGTTCTTCACCTGTCTATCAGACCTGTTGGAGAACCTAAACTGTGACACCAAACACTATATATTAACTATGGAATGGGTATGCTTTGGAGCCAGGGGGATGCTCCGAGATACTGCAAGCCTGGATTTAGTATATATTCTTCCACATTCATTATTGCAGGTGTACAAACACACCCTTCAAAGGTTGCAAAAGCAAAGTTCTTAAATAGTTTATATCATCTAGAGGATATGGCTATCCGCTGGAAATGAAGAATATGTTTCAGTTTCATAGATAGTAGTCTATTTCCTTTAGCCTTAAAATGTATGCCATGAATGCTATCTCAGTTCCATTTCCATCCTGCAACGTTGTTACATTGTATCGCCCATGCAGTTAACATTCAGCAGTGACAATGTTTTACTATGCTTTTACTTTTAACATTCTGTAAGTGCTGATAATGGACATCACTTCTGTTTTGCTGCTCTAAGCATACCTGCACAAACTGAAAATGGTCATGAAAATAAAGTTACATGACAAAGTATGCCTATAAGAACCTACTGCTGATAAATTATGAGGCATAATTTTATTATGATTACACATGACGAAAATGTTGTCACTGAGAAATGTTGAATGTTACAGCAACAGTTCCAAGATCCACAACTGGTAAATCCAAGTACAGCAAACTTTTTCAATAAAGCAAAAAACAAGCTGGACTGTAGAAACACACAGGGCAGGATTCACGAAGCCTCCGTGTAAGAGTTATAACTCTTACACTGAGGCTGCAGTTAAACGGAGTGATGTCAGCATGCTCTGCATATTCATGAGATCATGCTGAATCACACCTAAGTCTAACACGGTCCATGTAGGGAGCGTGTCCGTAGGCCGAGCCCTGCAAGCGGACATGCCCCCAGAAGAGTAAAAGTGCCCAAAGTAAACACCCACGACAGAGTCCACGGAAATGTGAATAAACACAACACAACACATGCCCCCACAGACTATGAACAGAAAATATATAAATAAACATGTTATATATTTTTTTTAAATTATAAAAATGTTTAACCGTGAGTGCGCTCATTTGCGCGGGCGTGCCCGTAGCGCAGCTACAGTTAGCAGTCAGTGGGAAAGCATATAAGAACTAAATATGCAAAGTAAGCCAAGAAGCAATAGCATAGCAGTAGAAATGTTGGCTGAAGAGAAGGCATTCATGGTTCGAGCCCCCAAAACACCAATTTTTATTTTTAGCAAAATAAGCGCGAAACAAGTCCCTGACAAATATGTACACATAAAATCACATTTTATGTAAAATGTAATGAAATAGCCCATTTATATTGAAGAAATGTGAGGTAACAAAACAATAAAAAATGCCAGATGTGCCCATAGCTGAGCTACAGTTTAACAGGGTGAGTGCATCTGCCCGTATGTGAGCAGTGGTTTAACTGGTGCAAAATGAGTGCCCGTAGCTGAGCAGTGGTTTAACACACTGTATCTAAGTGCCCCTAGCTGAGCTGAGCATAATATGCGTGCCGATAGCCAAATGAGGCTTAAACCAGCGTACCCCGTTTGCGCGGAGCTGCGCACCGTGCAAACAAGCTAACCGACGGGCAACGTTGAGCAAGCCGTATCAATACTGCCTTTACACAGACACACCCCTCAGCATGTCTAGACAGTCATGAAAAATAAAAAGTAGTGGCCAGGTTCGAACCCAGGATACTATACACCATAGTCAAGGTACCAAACCACTAAGCCATGACAGCAGTACCTATAAATGCAATAATAGCTAATATATAGGAATGAATACAAACTGGAGCATGACAATGCAGGTTTACTGAAGTTGATACAATTCCAAAATGGTCAATCACAGATATGTGCGGGAAAAACGGACTATATAAGCCCCATAGGCGGGAATACACAGCATAAACGATTGTAGAACTGAACTGCAGGCAGAATGACAGGAGTAGGAGAGGGTAGTTGCTTTCGAGCACAGAGGTGGGGCATTGAGGAGTCCAGGTACATGGTCTGGCTCCTAGTCCACAATCATGCAGGGCCAGGTCCTCTGGGGAGCATACAGGGCTGAGGCATGGACCGGTTGGCTCATGATCTCACCAGTGCCACAGGGATTCCAAGGACTGGTGAGCAGGCCCGTCACCACCATGCGGACGTGAAGAGATGCAAGCAGGACCAACTGAACCTTTGGATCCAGGAGGCCCGGCAAATGCCCAACGTCCCACTATTGAGTAAGTTACATTTAATTATGTATGTAAGAAATTAAACTAGCTGATATTAAGGAGATGTGTATTCCAATATTACTTCATTTATATTACAGCTGCAGGTGTCCGTTCTGCGAACCGCAGAGCCTATGGCGATAGGCTGGTGCGGTTGTGCCACCAGGCAGGTCAGTAATCCACTACCAGTAACTGTAAAGAAATATAAAAGTATGACAGTCAGCAAAAGAGTACAGTGTAGTCACCAAGGAATAAAATGTGCAAGTAACAGTGTGAAAGTGTCTGCAAGTATTGCTTGATTACAAAAGTGTGTTGCAGCCTGTAAGCCAAACAGAAAAATGAAAATGTCTGACATAAATTCTGAAATAAAAATGCCCCACCTGTAAGAAAATAGTACACAACCTGCAGCAGGCTGAAAAGTATAGCTGCAGAAGATGATGAAATAACATGTGTAAAATATATCCCTGTTGAAATACTGAAACATGACAGAAGTGAGACTGCTGGAAAGGATTGTAATAACTACAGGTAAAACATGTCAATAAAGCCTAGAAGTAAGTACCATCCTGAATAGTAAAATGAAAACAAGTGAGAGAGTGTGAGAAAGTGTCATGAATCCAGCAATACAGTAGTAATAACCCCTGAATAAAGTATACTGCAGTCAAGACAGAATGAAATGCATGTGAGAATCAAAACCAAACAGCGAAATCTGTTCAAAGTGTTGCTGCATCTGGAATGTGTATCCCAAAATCTGGATATGTTGCTCTCAGTCTGCAATATGCAGATAGTATGATTGTCTGATATACCAAACATCCACACTTGTCTACAGCTATATAAAGCAAATGTAGCAGGATGATGTAGCTGAACAAAGCTAGATACGAATGTGTATGAAGAACAATAAAATGTATATTGATGTTGCAGTAACAGTCCTATCACCAAGTTGAAATAGTTATCATATAGGAAACTGTAGTTAGAACAGTAGTGTGTATATATCTGTAGCTATTAGAAATGTACAGCATATGTATTGGTATTTGAAGGTGTTAATATTATTTTCTTCACCCCACCCTATAACCACATATAACCCATTCCACGTGAAAATGGTATGTGCAATCACAATTAACACCCCTGGACGTTTGTCCTGTTGGGTCATATATATTTGCATGTCCGTTGATGCATCTGCCCTGTTCATACTTCCAAACCTGATGGCCTGTTGCCATCAATTAACCCTACATGTTGTTGGACTGTGTATTGCTGTTCAAATTATGCATGTGTTATGCATGCTGTTCAATGGTGTGAATATCTGGGTGTTTGGTTAATGGGAATACTAATGCATGCTGTTACAACTAATTGTGAATGGTATTATATGTCACTAACCCAAACTGTCATGACATAATGCAAAACATAGGACGACAGGGAAGGCGGGTTCCAGCGGACCCACCTCTCCCACCTCAGCTGGCGAGTGCACCTGGCAATAGTGCCGAGTCTGGACCCTCCTCCGGTGGCCCTGTGCCACCTGCGGGTGGAAGCGCTGCAGGGGATGGGGCTCGCCCCCCCTCTGCAAGTGTGGCTGGAGGAGAACCACCACTCACCCTCCGTAGCGTCTGGACTGTGGTGCATAGGGAGATTCGGGACTCTGTTCACGAGCCCCTATGCCAGCTTGAGGCACGGGTGGCACAACGTACGGGCATGCCTGTTGCCTGGCCTACACAGCTCCCAGCACAGCCCTGTCCTGGGCAGTGAAGGAACAGTGGCAACTGCCTATGGGTGGGGATATCAGTTCCACTGTTGCCATCTGTGGGCTCATGGGCTCTGGATATCCAAACCTCCGTCCCTGTCAATTGTGTAACCCCCCCCACATGTCATACACCACCCCTGTATGTGTCTTGTTTGTCTTGTCTGTTTACCTACCCAACCTACCTCCCCAGCTGTACCGACTTCCTTCAGCTGACATACCACTCTCACCTGAAAAAAAAAAAAGGGCACTCTGTACCCACAAAAAAATTATGCCCCATACATAGCTGCCCATTCTGCACATATGTCTACCAGACATGGAAACTATCAATTACAATTGGCCGTACAACAGGTATTACTGTTGTCCTTACACCTCTCTCAGGGGTGGAAGGTATCAAATGTCACACCAAATTACAAACATATGCACAGCTGTTGCTGATGAAGGAATGGGCAGCTATGGGCCTTACCTATATCCCTCCTGCAAAACCCAAGCTTGTTTCCCTACTGTCTTACCCTCTTTGTGACCCCTTTTTCACCACTTTCCTGTCTCCCCATTTTCATTTCTTTCAAAGAAAATAGCGGTGTGCAAGAGTAAGCACGTTTAAGCGGTTGTAAGCGGGTGTGCGCTTGTGTGTGCGGAGCTAAACGCTAGTGCGCATGCGTGAGCTCAGCGCAAACCAGCGCTAACCCGGTTACAACTGCTTAAAAGTGCCTTAGTCACTTTGATTAACAGGTCCTGTAGTCAGTTCAGAAGCAAAATAAAGTCCCACTGGCAGTCCCGAACCCAGGACCTTGGAAACAGTAGTCTGCATGACTTACCACTAAGCTATGACTCGTATACAAGAACATTGTGCTAAAATAAATATATCATGTAATAGTAGGAATGAATGTAAAGGGAATATAGGATGTGTAGTACACAAAGCATGTCATTTAGTATTACTGTCAAAACTAGTGGATTTCCATGATAGTAATGTGTGAACAGAAACAGCCATGCTAATTGGTAGCTAGTAGGTAGTAATGTCACTGTAGCACCTTGCAAGCCACACACATACTCACAGCAGGATAATCACTGCCCATACCCCACAACCTCTTACAGGAACGCATCCGGACCAAGTAATAAAATATGTGGAGCAAAGGCCCAAAACCAGGGACACATTACAAATAATGTTACAACAAACGCAGACAGTTCAGAGAGTAACAGGGTCTGCATTTTGTGGGATGTTTGGAAGGGTATGACGTCTGAAACTTGAATGTTTGTCACTATATTCTGACTTGAGCCCAGAGTGATTTGCCAGAAAAAGCTGTGCATGAGATATTGACCAAAATATGAGGCAGAAATGTGGACAACCTGCAAATATTTGTACACATGAGAGGTCTGACACCACCATATTTGAATAGTTAAGAGCCTAGACATAGCAACAGTGAATGACTTACAGGGATGCCCCACAGACTCCATGTGAAATGTACAAACAGTAGGCAGAAAGGTGTAACAACACATGCAATGGTAACTCTGGAGTCCTGAAAGTATTCACCACTTGCATGGCAGAATAAGTGTAGTAATACATATGCTCATGCTAACCCACAGTCACAACTGCAGCATACCAGACAATTTAATGGGTGTACCCCACTGATATGTACCATTCCATGAGGCACATAACAGATGAACCTGAGAGTATCTTGGGCCAGCTCAGCAGCATACTCAAATACCCTAATAGATGTCAAGGCCCACACCATGGCCAGACCACACTGCATGCTGTAACACCCTAGCAGATATAGCAAGCATTCCAAGGTGTGAATGTACATGGAAAATGGGAAAGCTACAGCAGCACACTACAGTCAAGACACCTAGCAGGCATACAAGTAGTGACTGTAAAGGGCAACTATTGAAGACTTAGTAACAGAGTGCAAGCAAAAGTGAAAGGAAAGCACACACGCACACACATTAACAGTAGTAATAGTTGTAGGTGTCAGCGTACATACACAGTTAGTACAGGAAACTGGGGAAATGAATGGAGGAATGTTAATCTACAACACAGCTGGAAATATGAGAGAGATACCAACCTTTACACTCACACAACATTGTCCACAGCATACCAGCATGGTCCCTGCCCTTAAAATCTGAAAGGGCTATGCCTATCTCACATACCTTTTTATAGCACTGTTCTGAAATCACAGTGAGAACTGCAATCAGTACACAACTGGCTGCATGCAATTAGCAATTGCTGGCTAACAATTGGTGCAGAGGCCATCACATGGGCATATGCAGATACCTACAAAAGTATGCTGTACTCCCAGTCCACACATGCAATACTTTCATTGCACCCTGAGGAGGACGTGAGAGACAGACAGACAGAGAGAGAGAGAGAGAGAGACAGAGACAGAGACAGAGATAGAGAAAATTGAAATTAAGCAGACACAAACAAAACTGTTCAGCAACTGCCACCTGAAAGCTGACAACTGGGAAGTGGAGCAGCAGGACAGAAAACCAGATGGCAACACAAGCAGCTGTGACAAACACAGGTAATGTAAAGTAATACTATAAAGGTCTACATACTGTGAACCCACCATATGTGTCATTGGTCTGTATCCATATGTATATGAAGATGTGTAAAGGGCAGGGGACATACAGCAACTATCAGTGAAGGCTGTACATACATTTGTATGTGAGAGCATCTATGTGCACATATCAATGTAGGTTGACTGTAGGTTGTAGTGCAATGTACAAAGTAGGTTTCACAGTTATGTATGTTTAGCAGTATGTTAGTGTGTGTATACAGTATGGTAGACAAACATGTTGATATACCTGTCTATCATATGGATACGTATGTATGTCAAAATATGTATGTATGTATATATATATATATATATATATATATATATATATATATATATATATATATATATATATATATATATATATGTATACATACATAGAGAGAGATGTAGGAATACATAGACAGATGTAGATAGATAGAATATGTACAAACATATATATGTAATGCACACATACAGATAAAGATATATGTAGATACATATACATAGACAGACTGATCTGACTATCTACAGGTATGACTGTATATGACGACCTCAACACACCCTGTACCACCCCCTCTGTCACTCTCACCCCCTCTGTGTCCCCCCCTCCACAACTATAGCAATATATGTACATCAATATATATATATGTGTATATGTATACAGACATATATATATATATATATATATATATATATATATATATATATATATATATATATATCTATATACATATATATATATATATATATATATATATATATATATATATATATATAGAGAGAGAGAGAGATGTATATAAATTCTGAGTGAGGCACATGTGTACAGATGTATTGCGACAGGTGCCTGGTGACAAAGGCATGGAGTGAACACCAGTGTCAAAACCGGAGTACCATACCCCATTTCAAATCACCTACACCAGTAACCACCAGATATGTGATTGGCTGCCCACCACTGCATGTGTCAGGGTTGAACAGGGTCATAAATGTGTACAATAGTGGCCCCAATGATATTCACAGTGGCACACTATTCCTGGAATACCTGCACATGGTATGTGTCAGCAGACATGGTGTGTCAGCTATGGACATGTAGGTCGGTGTACCCCTCCACACCACATAATGGACGCCATGGTATGGACCTCACATGACAGCTACAGATATGGAGAAGGACACAGTGACATCTACAACACTGTGACAATGCACTCAAACACATTACCAATGCACAGTGACTGACAACACCACAGAGTACACATATACTACCCACATAGAGGTTACCACTCCCGGATTTACATACGTAAGTCACACCCATGACAGATGTCCAACAACCATAGTAACACCTCACACCATCCACAACCTAAATGACTGCTGTGTGTCGTCCATGCCACTGCAATAGAGAGCACATGTGGAGGTAAAATTCCTACCCACAGATAAGACATACCCTGCAATAAACCACACAGTGTTAAGAAGCAAGACTCCCCATGAGTACATGTCACACATACCCCTGCTGAATGTTAGTCAGATAGGTAATATGCCATATGGGTCACCCTGTGTAACTGTGTGACAGCAGCAGGTACCATCACACCACATGTGTCACAATGGTCAGGGTAGCAGAACAGTATGCTGCTGTAGTCCCAGGGGCAATAGCATATTGTATAGTATTCTATTGTAATGTAATGTATTGTGTTGTATTGTATTGGTATGTTGAGGGGCCTCCTTCGTGGAGTGGAACCACTGCTGCTGTGCGCCAGTGTACAGGTACATATCCTGTAGTCAGGCTAGTGTTACATAGCACTTCTATATGTGTGTCTAGCTCCTGTCAGAGTTTATGTAGCATGCAACTGGGGATACCAACAGGTCCCAGTCATGTTGTGTATTCTGCTTTCATGAGGGCGGCTCTCACCTGGACATCTGTGATGACAGGGAGGTTACAGTCAGCTGGGATAACTATGTCTTATTTTGGGGGAGAGGGCGGGGTGACACCTGCACTGAACCTGTCTGCCAAAATGTTGTCAATATCTGTGGTGTCAGTGAAATATTTGTTGTTGTGTACTAACTATGGGCATAGAGGATGGATTCTGACCAGGTTGCTAACATAACTGAAGAAGGCCTTCTGGTTATCTGTAGTGTCCCTCTTGATTTCCATCTCAAAGTTGCCCATGGATGTTTGTATGATGGAAAATAGATCCTTACTAGTGCTGCTCAGACATGTCCTCCCTTTATGGAATTATGCTCTGTCTTGCAGTAGCTTCCATCTTCTGTAATACAATCTGTCTATGGCTGGGGTCCACCAGACAGGATGCTGTCCCTTTGTGGATAGTGTCTTGGTCATATATGGGATTGCATGATCCATGCATTCCCGGAGATGTCTGTAGAAAGCATTTGTGTAGGGGTCAGCATTGTGGGTTGTATCTGCCACTGGCCCAGTGGGCTGAAAGGATACCATGTCACTGTTACAAAGTGTAAAGTTTGCATCTGCAATGTTATTCACTATAGTCGTTTGTGCTGGTGGTGGAGGTGGGATATGTATATCCAGGGCAATTAGTGTGTAGTCAGCTCACAGTAGTTGATGATGTAAGCCATACAGTACCTAGATACAAACCCCCAGAGTGAGGAGGTGCTCTTGACCTGAATCAGTGTTCTGACTGCTGGGGTTTGGTAGTATGTCGTATGGAGTATGCCAGGTACTGTTGCACAGTTGCTGGCTGAGCACTGATACCTGGCCATTTACATGTGTATCCACCAATAGACAGACAGATGCTATATATGTGAGATATGTTGTATCATAACAGTTGAGTAGCATGTGTACTATGTGTGCCAAATTCTGCTGGAATATATTGCTGAAATCAGGTTATTTTCTTTTTCAGGTACATGGCTCACCCGCGGAATCCCACTTACTCCACAGCTGAGGATGAGGAAATACACCAGAGCCTGGTGCAGGATTATGCAATACTCTTTTCCCGCACCAGCCAGAATCAGCAGGAGAGGGCTGCACTGTGACAAGACCTGGTCCATCGGGTAAATGACATAGGCACGCATAATAGGACATATGAGCAGGTACGACATCGCTGCAGTGATTTAATCAGAAATGTCCGTCAGCGTGCGTTGGATATCCACAGGCAACAGGTCGCCACAGGTGGTGGGGTGGCTACACATCCCCCACTCACCAGACTGGAGGGACTACTCATGAGTGTAGTGGCTCCAGTCAGCCAGCAACAACAGCAGCAGCAGACATGCATTATGATGGAGGCTGGAGCCACGCAGCAGCAAGACAGTGAACGTGCAGGTAATATGCCATATGTATAGTTGACTGTTGTGTACACTGGTAGTTAATGCATGTGTGATGTGTGTCCTTGGTTTGTAGCTGTCACCATAGTATTTAATGTGCAAGTGTGATATCCTCAATATTAGCAGCTGACCTGTGAAAGGCGACTGTTGTACTACTGACCTGTATCATACTCAGTAACAATGGCACAGTTGTGCCCACTGACATTAGTTTCTTCACGTCTGCAGGTCCCTCCGGTGTAACAGCAATGCAGTCTATCCTTGCTGGTGAGTGTGTATTAACAATACCTGTAATAGTCTTGATAGTAATAGTAATATTAGGCTCAATTAGTAGTGCTCTTTGTATGCATGTAGGTGTGTCTGTGTCTGTGTGTTGATATCACGCATACTGAGTACTGTACAATTGTGTGAAACTGTGTGCATGTGTATGTGTGCATATGTGCACCTGTGCATGTGTGCATGTGTGCACCTGTGCATGTGTGCACCTGTGCATGTGTGCATGTGCGTACCTGTACATGTGTGCATGTGTGCACCTGTGCATGTGTGCATGTGTGCATGTGCGCATGTGCATGTGTGCAACTGTGCACGCGTGCATGTGTGCATGTGCGCATGTGTGCACCTGTGCATGTGCGCATGTGCGCATGTGTGCATATGTGCATGTGCGCATGTGTGCATGTGTGCATCACTGGTAATGTGTAGACATTGTAAACTGTGTTTCCTGTTTCCCTCCCACAGGTTCTGGTGCTGCTCTGGTGTCATGTAGCAGGGAACCTGAATCAGGTGCCATGGGTACTGATAATGATGACATCTGTGTAATGGCACAGGAAGGTATGCCAGGGTCTGCCATTGGTCAGCTGATTGACAGTACACAGCTGTCGACCCCATCAATGTGCACAGTTATCCTGCCAATACACCCTTTGTCACCAATGTCCCTAGGTGATGGACAGCATACAGTGGGCATTGACCAGGGTAATGTGGTATTTGTGGCACATGCCTCCCCACACAGCAGCCATGGGCATGGCCCAGAGATGGTACCACACAGACAGATGTCCAGGGGTTCTCGTGGGAGCATCCGTGGGGGTACTGCCCCTGTCAGATGTGCCCACAGAGGTTACAACCTCAGCTATGTTTCGGGCTGTCATGCAGGCACAGTCACGTATGGAACGGTACACCAGACAGGGTTTGAGGGAGCTGACAGCATGTCGCACAGCCATGACTGGCAGTATGCATGACATTGTGGCTGCCATCCGTGATTTCACCGATGTCATAGACAGACGTTGTGGGGACATATTAGACCGGTTCCACAACTACATGTCCATGAGCCAGGGCGATGGTGGACGGTTGAGGCGTCGATGTGGCCGTATGCCAGCAACAGCAGCTGGCAGTCGTAGTGCCAGCAGCAGCCCCAGCAATGCTGGGTCTGTGCTGTCATCAGACTGCCCCAGGAGACCACGTGCACGTGGCTCTGGCCCGGCCCGACAGGGATCTGTGTCCAGTCAATGAACACCTGCTTCTGATGACAGTACCCAGTCTGGGTTTGTACTGGATATGGTCTGTGGCACCCCTGCAAGGCACATGGCCAGAGACACTGATCTGTATGACCTGGGGCAGGGGGTTTACCAAAAGGGTTTTCCCCCGGGGGGCCTCCCTTTATGGAATTATGCTCTGTCTTGCAGTAGCTTCCATCTTCTGTAATACAATCTGTCTATGGCTGGGGTCCACCAGACAGGATGCTGTCCCTTTGTGGATAGTGTCTTGGTCATATATGGGATTGCATGATCCATGCATTCCGGAGATGTCTGTAAAGCATTTGTGTAGGGGTCAGCATTGTGGGTTGTATCTGCCACTGGCCCAGTGGGCTGAAAGGATACCATGTCACTGTTACAAAGTGTAAAGTTTGCATCTGCAATGTTATTCACTATAGTCGTTTGTGCTGGTGGTGGAGGTGGGATATGTATATCCAGGGCAATTAGCTCCCAGTAGTTGATGATGTAAGCCATACAGTACCTAGATACAAACCCCCAGAGTGAGGAGGTGCTCTTGACCTGAATCAGTGTTCTGACTGCTGGGGTTTGGTAGTATGTCGTATGGAGTATGCCAGGTACTGTTGCACAGTTGCTGGCTGAGCACTGATACCTGGCCATTTACATGTGTATCCACCAATAGACAGACAGATGCTATATATGTGAGATATGTTGTATCATAACAGTTGAGTAGCATGTGTACTATGTGTGCCAAATTCTGCTGGAATATATTGCTGAAATCAGGTTATTTTCTTTTTCAGGTACATGGCTCACCCGCGGAATCCCACTTACTCCACAGCTGAGGATGAGGAAATACACCAGAGCCTGGTGCAGGATTATGCAATACTCTTTTCCCGCACCAGCCAGAATCAGCAGGAGAGGGCTGCACTGTGACAAGACCTGGTCCATCGGGTAAATGACATAGGCACGCATAATAGGACATATGAGCAGGTACGACATCGCTGCAGTGATTTAATCAGAAATGTCCGTCAGCGTGCGTTGGTTATCCACAGGCAACAGGTCGCCACAGGTGGTGGGGTGGCTACACATCCCCCACTCACCAGACTGGAGGGACTACTCATGAGTGTAGTGGCTCCAGTCAGCCAGCAACAACAGCAGCAGCAGACATGCATTATGATGGAGGCTGGAGCCGAAAGCAACAAGACAGTGAGCGTGCAGGTAATATGCCATATGTATAGTTGACTGTTGTGTACACTGGTAGTTAATGCATGTGTGATGTGTGTCCTTGGTTTGTAGCTGTCACCATAGTATTTAATGTGCAAGTGTGATATCCTCAATATTAGCAGCTGACCTGTGAAAGGCGACTGTTGTACTACTGACCTGTATCATACTCAGTAACAATGGCACAGTTGTGCCCACTGACATTAGTTTCTTCACGTCTGCAGGTCCCTCCGGTGTAACAGCAATGCAGCCTATCCTTGCTGGTGAGTGTGTATTAACAATACCTGTAATAGTCTTGATAGTAATAGTAATATTAGGCTCAATTAGTAGTGCTCTTTGTATGCATGTAGGTGTGTCTGTGTCTGTGTGTTGATATCACGCATACTGAGTACTGTACAATTGTGTGAAACTGTGTGCATGTGTATGTGTGCATGTGTGCACCTGTGCATGTGTGCATGTGTGCATGTGTGCACCTGTGCATGTGTGCACCTGTGCATGTGTGCATGTGCGTACCTGTACATGTGTGCATGTGTGCACCTGTGCATGTGTGCATGTGTGCATGTGCGCATGTGCATGTGTGCAACTGTGCACGCGTGCATGTGCATGTGTGCGTAGCATGTGTGCACCTGTGCATGTGCGATGTGCGCATGTGTGCATGTGCGCATGTGCATGTGTGCATGTGTGCATCACTGGTAATGTGTAGACATTGTAAACTGTGTTTCCTGTTTCCCTCCCACAGGTTCTGGTGCTGCTCTGGTGTCATGTAGCAGGGAACCTGAATCAGGTGCCATGGGTACTGATAATGATGACATCTGTGTAATGGCACAGGAAGGTATGCCAGGGTCTGCCATTGGTCAGCTGATTGACAGTACACAGCTGTCGACCCCATCAATGTGCACAGTTATCCTGCCAATACACCCTTTGTCACCAATGTCCCTAGGTGATGGACAGCATACAGTGGGCATTGACCAGGGTAATGTGGTATTTGTGGCACATGCATCCCACACAGCAGCCATGGGCATGGCCCAGAGATGGTACCACACAGACAGATGTCCAGGGGTTCTCGTGGGAGCATCCGTGGGGGTACTGCCCCTGTCAGATGTGCCCACAGAGGTTACAACCTCAGCTATGTTTCGGGCTGTCATGCAGGCACAGTCACGTATGGAACGGTACACCAGACAGGGTTTGAGGAGCTGACAGCATGTCGCGACAGCCATGACTGGCAGTATGCATGACATTGTGGCTGCCATCCGTGATTTCACCGATGTCATAGACAGACGTTGTGGGGACATATTAGACCGGTTCCACAACTACATGTCCATGAGCCAGGGCGATGGTGGACGGTTGAGGCGTCGACGTGGCCGTATGCCAGCAACAGCAGCTGGCAGTCGTAGTGCCAGCAGCAGCCCCAGCAATGCTGGGTCTGTGCTGTCATCAGACTGCCCCAGGAGACCACGTGCACGTGGCTCTGGCCCGGCCCGACAGGGATCTGTGTCCAGTCAATGAACACCTGCTTCTGATGACAGTACCCAGTCTGGGTTTGTACTGGATATGGTCTGTGGCACCCCTGCAAGGCACATGGCCAGAGACACTGATCTGTATGACCTGGCAGGTACAGTCTGTGGCTGTCCACAAACACCAGTATATGGCAGCCATGAGGTGGAACTGTGTGCATCCATACACACATGCGAATTGACAACACCTAGGGCTACCGCATACATGCACACACTGCATCAACATTGCCCCACCTTCTACTGCTGTCCCTCACCAACACACATACACATACATGTCAATCGATGGTATCGGTGGCTGACTCAGGCATACCAAGTTCACACCCTGTGCGTATGATGAAACTGTGCCACCTCCTGCAATCTGTAACAACTGTGCAGGTACAGGTTAACATGTTGCTGATGCACAGGGTGACCACATAGATGTGTAGTAATAGTATCATGTTGTTAACAGTACTGTGTGCTGAATTAATTGTGGGTATATCACAGCATGCCTGATGCAGTAAGGGTGTGATTGTCATGTACTGTTGTCTACACCCATGGTAAGTACCATAGTGTATCATCTGCACATGTTGGCATACTGGTGGTAATGATGTCAACAGAAGGCTGCATACATAGGTAGCACAGGGGATAAGGTAATGAATGTAGTAATACGCAATGATGGACATGTAAACTGCAAGTGGCATGTTGCCCACACTGGACTCTGCAATGCGGATGTTTGAGGATGTTGATATGTGTGCAGTACTACACGACTGGTACAGGACACACAGGAGCACCCTAGCACTGCAAGCTCACATCTCATACCATGCTAGACAGCCCCAACACACAAAACTAACTGTCACAGGAGGGAGAGTCCCCATATATGTTAGGGATACTGTGGTGGCAGGCCAGGTAGCATACATCCTACTAAGTATGGAACCCCTGAGTGAAGGCTCAGTGTCTGTTATTTGACATGTGTATTACTGCAGGTATGAGAACATGGGTTTCCATCCAGTTATTGTACATCCTGACAGTATATGGTCTGTACACTTGTGTGTGCTGAGACTGGACCCTAGCCATCTGACCCGTGTATTTCCATGTACATGTGCATAGTGCCTGCATATTTGCAGTGTTACCTACTGGAAGTGGTACAGCTTGTTTGTTGTACAATGGACTACATGCAGCCCTGTTTACTGTAGCTTTGTTTGCATGCATGTTTGCTTGCAATTACCCTGGAATACTGATCCCACCTGTAATGCATAGTTATAGAGCTTCTGTGGACTCCTAGTGCCATCTGCATAGCTTACTATACGTATGTCCATGTCTCACTTGACAGAATGTCACTGTTTGTCCTGTTCACATGTACGTTGCCTGTGACACAGTGCATATGACTTACCTGGCATGTGTCCACGTGAGCAGTCATATATGCTACTGCTAACTAATCACAGGCACTACACCTTCACATATTCATCTTCTGTTGAACCACCTGCTTCGCTAGGGATGGCCTGCACCTGTCACCCCTGGGCTTTAAGATATTGGCAAAGGCTCTTGCTACCCCCATAGTGCCTATGTTAGGCAAGGCTCAAATGACAAACCCACCTTCATAGGTATCACAAGGGATAAGAAACTAAGAGTAATGCTACCCAGCACCAGAAGTCTAAACCTCAAGATGCATGCACCCGAAACTCTCCTTGGCATGGAGAACACAGATATCTGTGCAGTAACAGATGCCTGGTTCAGGGCTACTGAGAGCACACCAGCACTACCAGGTTTAACCTCATACCATGCTTTTCAGCCCCAAAACTTGGAACGAACCACAAATGGAGGGGGAGTATTGATATTCAACGATACCCACACCTCCAGGTTGTTGGCAAAGCACCAAGCATCAGAGACTAACAATGGGTGAAACTGCCTTCCAGGTTATAGCCTGCTACAGACCACCCTCCCAAACCCAAGAACTGCACTCGGCTGTCCTGTGAACAGTGGAAATATGAAGGTCTCTCCAAACACCATTATATTGGGCGACGTCAACTACCCAAACATGGACTGGGAGCATGACTCTAGCTCCAACACCCTAGGCCAAAGATTCCTAGAATATATGAGCTCAAATGCTATGGAACAACTTGTTACCACTCCCACAAGAAGGGGAAACATACCGGACCTGATCATCACCAACATGGGGACTCTATGCTCCAGACCAGAAGTGTATCCCTCACTGGTAAGATCGGACCATAAACTAATCTCACTGGATATTCACATCCCGACCCCACCACCTGCCCAGAACACCACAGTGAACAACTTCTCTAAAGCAAATTCACACTCCTCAAAACTGAGGTGGAAACCTTCAAAGCCCCCGGGCCTGT
The DNA here is from genome assembly GCF_019279795.1 of Protopterus annectens. Lineage (NCBI taxonomy): Eukaryota > Metazoa > Chordata > Ceratodontiformes > Protopteridae > Protopterus > Protopterus annectens. Next base: position 881,569,346 of record NC_056739.1, on the reverse strand, counting down.
GAAACTACAGACCAGACCGCAGATTCCTCTATAAATGCATTCTATGGACACCTTCAGGAATGCATGGATCATGTGATCCGAATAAAACCAAGACCCAATCCTCCAAAGGCTGACGTCCTGTTTGGTGGACCCCAGCCATAAACAAACTACACAATAGAAGGAGGAAGCTACTAAATGATACAGCAAATTCACAAATAGGGAAGGCATCACTGATCAGTATTAGCAAATAACTACAGGCACTCATAAGATTGTCTAAGGCCAGCTTCGAGAGAAATTGCACAGGACACTAAGGATAATCACAAGGCTTTCTTTAGTTATGTTAGGAACCTGGGTGGTAATTCCCAGATATGCTCATAGGTAGTCCAAAATGTCAATATAAACACCAAACCCACAGACATTGCCAACATTCTAGCTGACAGGTTCAGTGCAAACTTCTCACCCCCCTCCACACTGAAAGGGCAAATATGTATCCCAGCAGAGTGCTGCCCCCCTGACATCTCAGATGCTCAGGTAAGAGCCGCCCTCTCCAAAGCAATACACACTGCATCAATGGGACGAGACAGTGTCCCGGGCTGTGTCCTACATGACCACCAAGACGTGCTACTACCAAACATAAACCTACTGTTCAATCCAAGCCTTACTACAGGATATGTGTCCAAAGTGTGGCGTACAGCAACAGTGGTCCCTCTACAGAAAGGTGGTGCCTCAACGGATCCTGGACACTATCACCCCATAAGCCACACTAGCTTGGTCTGCAGAGCTATGGAAAGGATCATCATGGACCACATAAATATAGATATTGCGGACCTACAGACACTGGTTCATACCCAGTTTGGCTTTGTTAAGGGCAGATCCTGCCTCTCAAACCTGGTTGATTTCTTTGAAACAGTCACCAAGGCCATTGACGAGGGGAAGGTGGTTCACACAGCCTACCTGGACCTCACAAAAGCCTTCAAAACAGTACCCCACTCGGGCATTCTAGAGAAGCTCACCAGCTTAAATATAAGCCCCTATGTCACTAGATGGATTGCACACTGGCTCAAGGACAGAACCCACATGGTTAGAATTGCTGGAGCCATGCCAGACTCCAAACCAGTTACGAGTTGTGTCCCACAAGGCTCAGTTCTGGGACCTCTGTTGTTTGGTATATATTTATCGGAGGTACAGACCAACACGGAAGGACTGTGGCTGACCAAATATGCAGATGACTGCAAACTGGCCGCCCTAATCGACTCTCCAGCCGACACAAGCATCTTCCAAAGGGGCATCATAGAAACAGACAACTTGTGCCAGAGCCATGGCCTCCAGCTGAATGCAAAAGTGTGTATAGTCATCCCCTTTGGCAAAAACAAAGTGCCCACAAAGTACCACATAGTTGGTACTCCATTACGTACAGAAGAAGTAATTAGGGACCTGGGGACCCAAGTTGATAGCAATCTCTCATTTGACAACCTCGTGGCCAAAGGGGTTAGAAAGACATTGTATATAGCCCACCCCATCATGAAGGGATTCACATCTACATCAGGGGAGGACATCATGCCTCTTTACTCATCCCTCATCAGGCCCATAATTGAGTACAATCCCCGTCGGGATGTACCTTACCAGACACCTGCAGCAACTGGAAAGACCCCACAAGTACCTCACCAAGAGGATCAAAGGGCTCAAACAGATGCCATATGCTGACAGGTTAAATAAACCCCAGCTCTACTCAGTGGCATACCGCCTGTTCAGAGGCGATCTGTGCCTAATGTATAACACCATGTCGAACCCGGAATTAATGGGCATGCTGCACCTGAGAATATCCAAATCCCATCGGGATACACGCTTGAGAGACCTGAGCCTCAGCACTGAAATAAATAGGACATGCTGGAGGGACAGATTCATAACCCAGAGGCTCACTTCACTCTGGAATAAAATCCCAGTCCAGGTTAGGCAGAGTCCCTCATTGACTCTCTTCAGGAGAAATCTTGATGAGTGGATGGGACATTGTAGGTTTACCCCGGGTATCACTTCTGTGTCACTGTTAGACAGAGGCACAGTATACTAACCTCGGAAAAGGGCATGGCAAGATATATTTACAATGGATGGCGACAGCCAAACACATTCTGGCTAGGTTCTTAAATGCCCTAGGGCAGATTGCCTAGTATGATGCTATGAACCTATGAACCTATGTACCTTGTTCCCCATTGGCCCTATGTGCTGTTAATCACCATGGCAATCACAATACTATGGTAGCATGTTCAAAGGTCAGTTGTCAGTCACCTCTATGCTACAGTTGTGGAATATGTGGGTCATGTGGCAATGTCACAGCTGCCACATGTACACAGTCAACCCTCTCCCCTACACATGGACGTACAACACATGTATGAGATGGAATCACATAGCCAAACTGGGGACTAAGCACTCTGAACCCAGTACTGGCATAACTTGTCAGGTGGCATGCAATACTACAGTGACTACAATACCAGTCTGATGTAGACCTACACTGACAGCAATACAAGCACGTGAACACACTGGAACATTCGTGGAGCCTTAGAATAGCATCCTGCCTGAGCGGCACACACCTCTGCAGCTGGCACACAGGCATACGTTATGCCTGAACACATCACACATAACACATAGCACACAAATCCTGTGTGCCAGTCACAGCCTGTACGGCTAGACAACACACCTGCCACAGTTGTGTTAGCTACCTTTATTGTCCGGTACAGTATGGTCACGCTCACCAGGCTGGACAAGGTGAAGGTCACAGTGATATGCCTGTGGGGCACTATGGTCCACCACATAACACAAGCATACAGGTCAGTCAGAGGCATGGACACACATGACTCAGTCATTGTCCATGCCACATACCTTCTCCTGCTGTACTTGTAGGGTGCTGACATCAGTGTTTAGAAAGAGGAATGTGCATCCTGTAGTCTGTTCTCCTAGTTGCCAAAAGGGACATTTCCCTCACACACTAACCCCCCTCAGCCAAACACACACACATTTGCAGGATTCCAACCCCTACCTAATTATGTTATGACACTCGAGACAGAAGCATTAGCAAAGTGCGCTATTTGCATTACTGGGAGGTTTCCCTTCTCCTGCTGTACTTATAGGGTGCTGACATCATCAGTGTTTAGAAAGGGGAATGTACATCCTGTAGTCTGTTCTCCTAGTTGCCAAAAGGGACATTTCCCTCACACACACTAACCCCCCTCAGCCAAGCACATACACTTGCAAGATTCAAACCCCTACCTAACTATGTTATGACACTTGAGACGGACACATTAGCAAAGCATGCTATTTGCATTACTGGGAGGTTTCACTTCTCCTGCTGTACTTATAGGGTGCTGACATCATCAGTGTTTAGAAAGGGGAATGTGCATCCTGTAGTCTGTTCTCCTAGTTGCCAAAAGGGACATTTCCCTCACACACACATTTGCCATTTGCAGGATTCAAACCCCTACCTAACTATGTTATGACACTCGAGACGGACACATTAGCAAAGCGCACTATTTGCATTACTGGGAGGTTTCCCTTCTCCTGCTGTACTTATAGGGTGCTGACATCATCAGTGTTTAGAAAGGGGAATGTGCATCCTGTAGTCTGTTCTCCTAGTTGCCAAAAGGGACATTTCCCTCACACACACTAACTCCCCTCAGCCAAACACACACACTTGCAGGATTCAAACCCCTACCTAACTATGTGATGCCACTCGAGACAGACGCATTAGCGGAGCATGCTATTCGCATTACTGGGAGGTTTCCCTTCTCCTGCTGTACTTATAGGGTGCTGACATCATCAGTGTTTAGAAAGGGGAATGTGCATCCTGTAGTCTGTTCTCCTAGTTGCCAAAAGAGACATTTCTCTCACCCACACTAACCCCCTTCAGCCAAACACACACACTTGCAGGATTCAAACCCCTACCTAACTATGTTATGACACTCGAGATGGACGCATTAGCAGAGCGCGCTATTCGCATTACTGGGAGGTTTCCCTTCTCCTGCTGTACTTATAGGGTGCTGACATCATCAGTGTTTAGAAAGGGGAATGTGCATCCTGTAGTCTGTTCTCCTAGTTGCCAAAAGAGACATTTCTCTCACCCACACTAATCCCCCTCAGCCAAACACACACACTTGCCATTTGCAGGATTCAATCCCCTACCTAACTATGTTATGACACTTGAGACGGATGCATTAGCGGAGCCTGCTATTCACATTACTGGGAAGTTTTCCTTCTCCTGCTATACTTATAGGGTGCTGACATCATCAGTGTTTAGAAAGGGGAATGTGCATCCTGTAGTGTGTTTTCCCAGTTGCCAAAAGGGACATTTCTCTCCCACAGGCTTGCACACACACCAACCCCACTCACACACACCCACTGAGCATTTTTGCTGTACTTATAGGGTGCTGACATCATCGGTGTTTAGAAAGGGGAATGTGCATCCTGTGGGGAGGCAGACGCCAAGCACACTCTGGCTAAGCTGTCATTCCCTAGGGCAAACAGCCTAGTGTTGACCTCTACACCCATATGTTTAATTGTCAAATGCACATTATTTGTTGCTGATAGACTGTTTGCACGTCTTTATTGCCATAGCATTCCCTTTTTGTATGAACAACTTGTGTATCTGTGGAAGATGTTTGCATATGGGAGGGATCCACTATATCACGTATGTCTCTGTAGTCATTTAACTGTGTGCACTGGGCAGATTGCTGTAATGTGGTTGGTTCCTGGAATACCACGTAAAAATACCAGATATGTGTGGCCAACTGTTAAACTGAGATTTGGCCTAAGTGTGTGAGCATGCCCAGTTCAGCCTTCCCATGGCATGTTGTCTGACATATGTCTCATTTATCAAAGTGTGTGAGCATGCCCAGTGTGAGCATTCCATATGTTGAACTCTGCAGCCCACCACATTTGTGGATGAGTGTGAACTTCAACAAATATCTCCCGTTTATGGTTGTGTGTTGTGTGTCATGTTGTGTAGTTACTGTACAACTGCTTTGTGTGTGAACACAACAGGATTATACTGTGCCTGCAGGGTTTGCATGGGATACTTTGCATACAGTTGTCAACATCCTTTCACACTGACCTAACAGTGTAGTACTGTATAGTGTACTGGTTCAGTACTTTGACTGTGGTGGACAGTATCCTGGGCTTTAGTCCTATCACTGCTTTACATTTCCATAGTGAGCACAACAGCCTGGTTAGGGGCCAGTTGTGCACATCTGACCATGTTGCATTATGTTCAGATATGAACTACTTAAACCAGGCTTGTCCAACATTGGTAGTGTATTCCACAACATAGGTGTACATTTGCAAACACTAGCGATGTGCCCTAGGCCATTTCTAATGCTAGTCGGAGAGTGTGTTTGTCCTTCAACACACATTGTAAGTGGAGTTTGCCATGACATATGTCATGGTTAGTATACTGTGCCTCTGTCTACCTGTGACATGACAGTGATACCCAGGATAAAGCTACCATCTCCCATCCACTCATCAAGATTCCACTTGAGGAGAATCGATAAGTGACTCTATGGGTAGCCTGTACTGGGGGTTCACTCATGGGTGGGGGTGGCTTCTGTGTTATGGATCATGCAGTACAGCTTGTCCTATGTAAGTCAGTGCTGGGGTTCAGGTCTCTCATGTGCATAGCTCACTGCCATTCAGATTGTACAAGGTGCAGCATGTTTATTGATACCAGCAACACAGGCAACACATGGCATCTGTGCAAGCTCTTTGATATTCCTGGTGAGGTACTGTTGGGGACTTTACAGTTGATGGAGGTGTCTGCTGAGGTACATCCCACAGGGGCTATTGTAGTCAATTGTAATGCTGATGAAGGATGACTGCAAAGCCACAATGACCTCCCCTTATCTAGATCTGACAACCTTCATGATTAGGTGGGTATATGGTATGTTTCTGTAAACACTACAGCACATGTTTGTCCAATGCAGGATCTCTATCACCTTGTGTCCCCAGGTCTCTCATTACATGTTAAGTACGTAATGGGTTAACACCTATGTGGTAATTGGTGGGCACTTACTGTATATCCATGGGGGTTGACTATACACTTTTCTGCAATTAGCTTGCTGACATGGCTATGGCACCAGTTGTCTGTTTCTATGTGGCCCTTTTGTGGGATGCTTGTGTCAGCTGGTGGATCATATATGCTGAGCAGTTTGTAGTCCTCTGCAAACATGTTCAGACACAGTCCTTCCATGTTGGCCTGTACCTATGGGACATATATACCAGACGAGGGGGATCCCAGGACCAAGCCTTGTGGGATGCCAGTTAGATCTGGTTTGTAGTCTGACATGGCTGCAGCATGTCTGACCATGTCTGTTTTGTCCTTGGTCTGGTGGTTTGCAACCCCTCTATTGACATAGGGGTTTATATTTAAGCTGGTGAGCATATCTATAATGAACACGTAGGGTATTGTATAGAAGCCTTTGCAAGGTCCAGCTACGCTGTGTGGACCACATTGCCCTCATCACTGTCCTTAATGACTGTTTCAATTGAGTCAAACATGTTTAGGGGCAGGATCTGCACTTAAGAAAGCCACACTGGGTAGGGTCCAGTGTCAGTAGGTCCCCAATATCTTTATGTCTGCGGTACATGCTGATCCTTTCCATAGCTGTGCAGACCGAGCTTCTCAGGATTCTGGGGTGGTAGTTTTCAGTATCCATTCAGGCAACACCTTTGTTGAAAAGGACCACTGTTGTTGTACACTGCTCTTTGGGTACATATCCTGTGGTAAGGCTGACATTGAGCAGTAGTGTGATTTGGCATTCCATTCGTCTTGGAGTCCATGTTGGACTCAGCCCAGGACACCATCTCATACCATTGCTGCTGTGTGTTTTGCTTTGTAGATGCTGGCTGTTACCTCAGCATCTGCAATGTCAGGGGTCAGCACTCAGCTGGGATAGATATTTTGCATTCTGGGGGTTTGCACTGCACGTCAGGATGTATGTTGGCAATATGTGTGTGTGTTTGGTATGTTGTTTGTGATATTTGTGTGATTCAGAGCATATCTGTGAATTCCCAACACGGTTCCTACCATCAGTTGTGAAAGCCTTGGGATTATCCTTAGTGTCCTGTACAATTTGTATCTTCATAGGTTCATAGGTTCATACTAGGCTATCCACCCTAGGGCATTTGTTAGCCTAGCCAGAGTGTGTGTGGCTTTCGCCACCCCTTGATATGTGAATATTATGGCCATTTATGATTTGCTTTGCTGTGCCTCTGTCTGGACATGACACAGTGAAGATCCCCAGAGTAACTCTACGATCATCCATCCACTTGGCAAGATTCCTGTTGAAGAGTGTCAGTGAGGGGCTCTGCCTAACATGGAGTGGGATTCTGGTCCAGGGTGTGGGGAGCCTCTGGATTATGTATCTGTCCCTCCAGCACATCCTATTTCATTATTTGTTGAGGGTGACATCTCTCACTCTCACAGCTCCGATGGCTTTGAGTTTTCTGGGGTGGAGCATGTCCATTACTCCTGTGTTGGGCATGGCCTTGTACAACAGGCATGGAATGCCTCTGTGTAGGCAGTATGTGACTGCATTCAGCTGGGGTGTCTACAGCCAGGCAGCATATGACATATATTTGAGACCCTTTATCCTCTTGGTGAGGTACCTTTGAGGTCTTTCTAACTGCTGCAGGTGTCAGGTAAGGTACATCCCATATGAGGCATTGTACTAGATTATGGGTGTGATAAGAGAACAGTATAGGGGCACAATGACCTCTGTTGATGTAGATGTGAATCCTTTCATGATACGGTGTCCAATGTAGACAGTCTTCCTAGCCACATTGGCAATGTGAGTGTCACATAACAGGTTACTGTCCACTTGTGTCCCTAGGTCCCTGATTACTCCTTCCATACATAATGGTTTACCACCTATGTGGTAATTTGTGGTACCTTGTTTGGTATTTGGTGGGACATTCATACTGTCCAGTGTCTTCAGGATGGCTGGGTGGGGTTCCTGTGTGTGAGAGTGTGGTCTGTAGCATGCTACAGACTCTACAGCAGTCTTGCCTACAGTTAGTTGCACATGGGTGGACTCCAATGCCTTGTGCATTGTCAGTTACCTGGACGTATGGGTGTCTGTGCTGAATATGGATACTCACCCTCCTTTTATATTTTGTTCCAGGTTTTGGGGCCATGACGCATGATATGTGGTATAACCTGGTAGTGCTGGTGTGCTGTCAGGAGGCTTGCAGCAGGTTTCTGTCACTGCACAGACATCGATGTTCTCCATACTGGGGATGGCCTCGAGCATGCATATTGGGGTTTACACATCTGGCATTGGTCAGCATTACCCTTATGTTTCTTTCCACTTATGTTTTCTAGGGTGGTGGGTTAGTCTTTTCAGCCTTACCTATGAAAGGCTCTATGGAGGTGGCAAAAGCCTTATCCAATATCCAGACGCCCAGGGGTAACAGGTGCAAGCCATCCCAGGAACAGCTGCGTGGCTTGTCAAGCATGACATCCCAAGCAGACAGACATTGATCCCCTTGGAATGACACCAGTAAGTGTGCCACTTGCTATAACTGATCATTCCGTGTTTGTACTGTGGCATCATTCTTGGTAAGGGTAGGATGCTGCAAACGGTGAGTGTCATACCGGCCTGGACTACATAATCAGAGAGCTCATCTATGTCTCTTTTCATGTAGTCTAGGGAGGTACATCTCAGGTCATTCACACCAGCATGGACTATGACTGCATCATATTTCTACTTGCTTTGGGGTGACCTGCATACTTTTGTTATGTGGCGTATTGTGGCAGCCTACAGGCAGCTTACTGTACCCTTTCCCTTGTTCAGTCTGGTGTGTGGGACAGCAGTGTGTCTCGCTATGGATTTACCTATTACAACTGTATCAGGCATGTTGTTTCTCCTTCTGGCCTGTGACTGTTTGGCACACCAGCTTTGTGTACTATGTGTTGCATGTGCTATGTTTGGAAGTTGTTTGATTGGGTGTCTGCTTTAGCAGCCTCTGTTGGTGTGCTGTGTTTGTAATTTGTGCCTCCGGGAACATTTTTCTGTGTTTATGTCTTCGGTTTGCAGTTGTGATAGGTCTAATGTGGGACTGTGTTTGTGGTGTGTGTGGTTACCTTCTCCTCCTGACTAGTTTTGGGAGTACTGAGTTGAGGGAGCTCAGCCTCCAGTTTGGATAGATGGTTGCATCTCTCACATATATTTGTATTTCTTGGGGAGAGTTGGGGGTTGTCTGTGTACTTGGGGCAGGTGTAACATTGCCTCAGGATTCACAGATTCAACTTGTTGTGGCTGGCCTTAGTGGATTGTATGTGTGGACATATTTCATAGTTTCATAATTTCATAGTATAGTACTAGGCTATCTGCCCTGGGGCATTTGTAAGCTTAGCCATAGTGATGTGGCTTTTGCCACACCATGAAATGGTACAAAAATGTACAGAATAAATCTAGAATACTGTGCCTCTGTCTAGTAATTGACACAATGAAGGTCCCCTTATATAATATAATTAGTTTACTGTGCCCCTGTCTAGCAGTGACACAGATGTGACCCCTGGGGTAAACTTACGATCTCCCATCCACTCATCAAGATTTCTCTTGAAGAGAGTCAGTGAGGGGCTCTGCCTAATATGAACTGGGATCCTGTTCCAAAGCATGGGAAGCCTCTGGGTTATGAATCTATCCCTCCAGCATGTCCTATTCATACTTGTGCCGAGGTTTAAGTCTTTAGCTCTTGTGGTCCTGATGGATTTGGATTTTTTGAGGTGGAGCATGTCCATCAGATCCTGATTGGACATGGCCTTGTACATCAGGCAGAGATCATCTCTGAGCAGGTGGTGTGCTACTGAATAGAGCTGAAGTTTCTTTAGTCTGGCAGAATAAGACATATGTTGGAGACCCTTGATCCTTTTGGTGAGGTACTTTTGTGGTCTCTCCAGCTGTTGCAAATGCCGGGTGAGGTACATACCAAATGGGGCATTGTATTCAATTATGGGTCTGATGAGGGAGGAATAAAGGGGTAAAATGACATCCTTAGATCTGGATGTGAATCCCTTCATGATGAGGTGTGCAAGGTAGAATGTTTTTCTAACCACTTTGGCAACGTGGGTGTCAAATGAGAGGTCACTGTCTACTTGGGTCCCTAGGTCTCTGATTACTTTTTCCGTACTCAGTGGGTTGCTATCTATGTGATAATTTGTGGGTACTTTGTTTTTCCCAAAAGGGATGACTATACATTTTTTGGCATTTAGTTTAAGGCCGTGACTACGGCACCAGTTGTCCGTTTCAGTGAGGCCTTTTTGTAGGTTGTGTGTATCTGCTGGTGTATTGACTATGGCGCCTAGTTTGCAGTCATCTGCAAACTTTGTCAGCCACAGCCCTCCCATGCTTGCTTTAACATCTGAGAAATAAATGCCGAACAAGAGGGGTCCCAGGACAGATCCCTGTGGGACACCACTTGTGACTGGCTTTGAGTCTGACATTGCTCCAGCGATTTTAACTTTATGGGTTCTGTCCTTTAGCCAGTTTGCAACCCATCTAGTGACATAAGGGTTTACTTTTAAGCTGTTTAGCTTATCTATGATGCCTGAGTGGGGTATTGTGTCGAAGGCCTTAGCCAAGTCCAGGTATGCTGTATGGACTGCTTTGCCCTCATCAATGGCTCTAGTGACTGTTTTGAAAAAGTCAACTAGGTTTAAAAGGCAGGATCTGCCCTTTACAAAGCCGAACTGGGTGAGGTCAAGTGTCTGTAGGTCCCCTATGTCTCTCTCTATGAGTTCCATAATGATTCTTTCCATAGCTTTGCAGACCAGGCTAGTTAAGCTTATGGGCAGTAGTTTCCAGGGTCTGTAGAGGCACCCCCCTTGTGGAGTGGGACCACTGTTGCTGTACGCCAGTGTTCAGGTACATATCCGGAAGTAAGGCTAAGCTTAAATAGCATTTTTATGTGTGGGTTTAGCTCCTCTTGGAGTTCACGTAACATGCACCCTGGGATACCATCAGGACCCATTGATGCTGTGTTTTTTGCTTTGTTTAGGGTGGTTCTCACTTGGACATCTGAGATGACAGGGAGATTACATTCAGCTGGGATAAGTATTTCTTCTTTTGTGGGTGAAGGAGGGGAGAAATTTGCACTGAACCTGTCAGCCAGAATGTTAGCAATATCTGTGGGTTCAGTGTATTTTTTGTTGTTGTGAACCAACTCTGAGCATATCTGAGGGTTTCCGCCCAGGTTTCTAACATAGCTGAAGAAGGCTTTGTGGTTATCTTTAGTTTCCTTAGCGATTTTTCTCTCAAAGTTTGCCGTGGATGTTTTTATGAGAGAACGTAGTTTTCTGCTAATGTTGATCAGAGATGTCTTCCCTTCATGGGATTTCGCTCTGACGTGCAGTAGCTTCCTTCTTTTGTTATACAATTTGTTTATGGCTGAGGTCCACCAGACAGGACACTTACATTTGGTGGAGAGGGACTTGGATTTGTTTGGGATTGCATGATCCATGCATTCTTGGAGATGTCCATAGAAAGCATTAGTGAAGGATTCGCATTGTGGGATGTGGTATCCACTGGCACAGTGGGCTTAAAGGATACCATCTCAGTCTTAAGAAGAGTGAAGTCTGCTTTTGAGAAGTTTTTCACTGTGGTCTTTTGTGCTGGGGTGGAGGTGGGATATGTATATCCAGGGTGATTAGTTTGTGGTCAGATCTCACTAGTGAGGGGTATACTTCCGGTGTGGAGCATTTTGTCCCCATGTTTGTGATGATCAGGTCTAGTATATTATCTCCCCTAGTGGGAGAGGTGACTAGTTGTTCCAGTGCATTTGAATTTATGAATTCCAAGAACCTTTGGGCTAGGGTATTAGGGCTAGAATAATGTACACAATCTATGTTTGGGTAGTTGAAGTCTCCCAGTATGATGGTATTTTGTGATACATTCATATCCTCCAATGTCTTCAGGAAGGCTGAGTGGGGTTCTTGAGATTGGGAGGGTGGTCTGTAACATGCTACCAGTTGTATAGCAGTTTTGCCTATGGTTAGTTGCACCTGTATGGTCTCTGATGCTTCATGTGTTGCTACTAACCTGGAGGTGTGGGTGTCCTTTATGAATATGGACACTCCCCCCTCCCTTTGTGGTTCGGCCTGGGTTTTGGGGCTGAAAAGCATGATACGAGGTATAGCCTGGTAGTGCTGGGGTGCTCTCAGGAGCACTGAACCAGGTTTCAGTTACTACACAGACGTCGATGTTCTCCATGCTGAGGAGTGCATCAAGTGCCTGCATCTTGAGATTTAGACTTCTGGCGTTGAGCAGCATTACCCTTAGTTTTTTTCCATTTTTGTTTTCTAAAGAGGTGGGTTTGTCTTTTGAGCCTTGCCTAAAAAAGGCACTATGGGGGTGGCAAGAGCCTTAGCCAATATCCGGAAGCCCAGTGGTGACAGGTGTAAGCCATCCCTTGCGAAGCAGCATGGCTTGTCCAACATATCATCCCAGGCAGACAGACATTGGATCCCCTGAGAATGACACCAGTACTTGAGCCAATTGTTAAAGCTGATCATCTTGTCTTTGTATTGTGGTATCATTCTTGGTGAGGGCAAGATGCTGCTCAGGGTCAGGGTCATACCAGCCTGGGCTACATAATCAGAGAGCTCCTCTATGTCTCTTTTCATGTAGTCCAGGGAGGTACGTCTCAGGTCATTCACACCAGCATGGACAATGATGGAGTCATATTTGTACTTGCTTTGGAGTGACCTGAGTGCGTGTGTTATGTGGCGGATCCTAGCTCCCGATAGACAGCTCACAGTCACCTTCTCCTTGTTCAGCCTGGTCAGTGGGACATCAGTGTGTCTGACTATGGAGTCACCTATTACTAGTGTATCAGGCAAGATGTTTGGCCTTAAGGGCTGCAATTGGTCGACACACTGATTTATTGAAGTATGTGTTGCATGTGTTTTGTTTTGAGGTGGTGGATTTTTGGATGTCTGCTTTGGGAGCCTCTGTTGTTTTGGTAAGTTTTGTATTAGAGCCTCGAATATGTCTTTGTGTTTTATGTGTTTGGTTTGCAGTTGTGGTAGGTCTATGTGGGACTGGGATTGTTGTGTGTGTGGTTTCCATCTCCTCCTGTCTGGTCATGCCAGCCCTGAGTTGAGAGAGTTCAGCCTCCAGTTTGGCTATATAGTTGCATCTCTCACATGTATTTGTGTTTGTTGGGAGGAGGAGAGGGTTGTCTGTGTACATGAGACAATTGTAGCATTGTCTCAAGATACCCAGATTGACCAGCTGAACTGGAGACGATGCCAGTAATCTACCACTCGACATGCTAGAACAGTATAAGGGAGTGGTATACCTTTAAGGGAAGTGGATATTCACAGGGGTGGTAAGTAGATGTAGTGCTTTACTTAGTACGAGAGTGCTTACTTAGTAGAGACGTATTGAGAACAAGTGCTAGGCTTACTTTATTGCCATACTACTGATCAGTGATTACTTCATTGTTTATGTTTGCTCTATCATGTAGTAGCTTCCTCATTCTCTTGCATGGTTTGGTTATGGCTGGTGTCCACCATGCCAGATGCCTGCGTGTATGGCATTGTGTCTTGTTTTAATTTAGGATTGCATAATCCAAGCATTCCTGGCAGTGTTCATGGAATGGCTATATTACAGGTTCTGAGGTGTGGCCCATATTTTGCACCTGCACAGGACCTTTAATGGATTCCACATCAGTTTGGAGGAGTGCAAATATTGCTTTACACATGTTTTCCACTGTGGTTTTCTGGCCAGGGACTGTGGTCAGGATTTGTATATCCAGTGTGATTACTCTATGGTCTGGTTTTACCAGTGAGCAATACACTTCTCATCTTGCCATCCAGTACCCATGTTGCTGATTATCACATCCAGTATGCTTACCCCTCTTGTGTGAGTGGTATGTTGTTCCTGGGCATTTTGGTTTATGGATTCTATGAACTTTTGTCCTACAGTGTTGGAGCTAGTATAATGCTCCCAGTCTATGTCTGGGTATTTTCAGTCACCCAATATAATGTGGTTTGGAGGACTTGATATATTCATGTATTCCAGCATAGGCCAGGTGCAGTTCCTGGTGTTGGGATGGTAGTCTGTAGCAGGTTATAAACTGGGGGGCAGTTTTAGCCACTGTTACTTGACCATGGCTAGTCCATGCTGCTTCTTGTTGTGGTTATCCTTGACAATTATTGCTAGTCACCCTCCTTTTGTAGCTTGTTCCATGTTTTGAGGCTGTACAGCACAGTATGAGGTGTAACCTGGTAGTGTTAGGGTGCTGTTGTGAGCCTTGACCCAGTTTTCTGTTACAGCACAGATATCAACATTCTCCATACTGGATGAGTTTAGACTGCATGCATCTTGCTGTTTCGACTTATCCCTTAACTTATTCTTATCCCTTCTGATACCTATGGAGGTAGGTTTGTGTTTTGAGCCTTACCTATTCAGGGCATGCTGTGGGTAGCAACAGCCTTTGCCAGTATCCATACGGCCTGCACTGACAGGTGCATGCCAATCCTAGCAGGTGGAGCATCATGTCATGCTCAGCATGTCATCCTTGGATCCCCTTTGACTAACTGCGATACTTCAGTCAATTATTGCACTTGATCATCTCATTGTCATATTGTGGCATGATGCTTGGTGAGGGTAGGATGTTAGTCAGGGTCCTCAGGTGTGCATATAGTACATGGTGTTACATTACTTAACACATGGCATTCATGCCTCAGGTGGTGCTGCAGGGCTGCCTCTGTCGGATGCGCATATTACACTTCCCTGTACATGTTTGTGAGCAGGTCATGTCATTTTAGGCATCCATGTTATTATTTGAGTGAGTCAGAGGGGTATCATTCCCAGGGTTCCTACTGAGCCAGTGTATGTGCTATGCGTTGCCTCTTTGCCAAGGCCAGGGCATACTGGGCACGCCTCCTTCTGCCTACTGGGGCAGGCTCAGGTTGTTCCTCCTCCGAGTCACGCTCTGCCTGTGATGGCCTTGGCAATGGTGGGGGGCTGTTTGGCCCAGCCCTATGCTGGTCCTGCTGCAGCTGTTTTCGCAAGATCATATTATGTAGCATAGCACATACCATGACAATTTGGGTACATGTAGTTGGTGTGTACTGCAAGGCTCCACCAGATGTGTCCAGACACTGGAACCGTGACTTGAGCAGCCCAAACACATGCTCTATTACATTGTGTTTGTGCGTGTGCCTCATTATGGCATTCCTGTTCAGGTATGTGTGCGTTTCTGATGGGTGTCATCAGCCACGGCTCCAGTGCATAACCTGCATCCCCCACTAGGTGTCCGTGTGGGATGTCCCCATTGGCAAATGTCTGGTACAGCTGTGTCAAATGCCAGATGTGGGAATCGTGGTAACTCCCAGGGCAGCCAGCACACACATTCATTATTATGCCCTGGGCATCACACATGACCTGGCAGTTGATGGAGGGGAAGCCCTTGTGGTTAATGTAGGCCCTACCCCGCTCACCGGCTGGTGCTTTGATGCGTATGTGCGTGCAGTCTATTGCACCCACTACCTCAGGGTATTCCGCTATTTGCTGGAAGAGATGCATATTGCTGGCCAATACCTCACGGGCATTGGGGAAATATACATAATCACCGACATGTGCTGACATGGCATCCAGGAACTGGTGCAGTACCCTGGAGGCTGATGCCTGTGATATCCCCATCATATCACCAGTTGGTCTCTGGAAGGTACCTGTTGCTAGTATTCTTAGGCCAACACATACCTTGGTTTCCACTGGGATGGGTACCCTCTGTTGGTTCTGTGTGTGAGGTGTGGCCTGCACAGCTCCACTATTTGCTGCAGGAGGTCTCTGTCCACTCTATAGCGCTCTACTATCTCCAGCTCATGTAACCCGTGGTAGGTGACCCTGGGCCTGTACACTCTTCTCCGCCTCCTCACTGTGGGTTGTCTGGCACCATCTGCATTGTCACCACCCTCAGCAAGTCGCCTATGTCTCATTATGACAGCTATGGCAGCCCCTAACATTTCTGCTCTGAGTTCAGCTTTTTCAGTTTTCACTTCTAATAGCTTACTCCTGTCTTGCAGTGTCTCTTGAGAGAAACATCTTGCACTGCTGTTTGCAGATTTTTAAGTGTTGGGCTGAGCTACCATTCTGCCTGTGTAATTGCCTGCTTCTAATTGTTTTCACCTGCTAGCTCCAGCAGTATTCCCTGGTAGCTTCCTACTAATTCTGTTGCTTCCTTTTTCCTTTCTGTTTCCTCAGGGGGGAGCAGCGTGTATACCAGCAGAAACACGCTCACAGTGGCTTACATGCGCACACACATGCTTACACGGTTCAGAATCTGCTTATTCGGGTTAATACGCGTGCACACCCGCGCAAACAGTGTTAAACATCTTCCAACACACTCCCACATGCTCGGACTGCCTTACACTCGTGCACACTGTCTTACTCGCGCTTCATGGCACGCACACGTGCGCATGCACGCCCAGCAAGAAACTTTGGTGTAGGCAACAATGTACACCTTCCATTTCTTGACTTTCCCATGCTTATGTTGTGGCACTCCTCTTTCCATGATATGTGTCTGACATCTGTCATGTAACTCTGACCTCCAATGAACTGCATTTCTTTCTGACATTCCCCCCTGTCATGTCACCTATCTCCTACTCTGTTCCTCCCCCTTCTGTAACTCTTGCACTACTCAGAATGTGCTCATTTGCTATGTGACAGTGGAATTCAGTATACTAACACTCATTTGCATCAGATTGCCTACTAATGCTTAGTTACATCTCTTAGACTCAGCTTCCCCCCTTAGCAACCACTACACAGTGGCCATGTTGTTTTTGGTCTACTGGTCCCTGCATTGAAAATCCATGTATTGCATAAAACCCACATTTGTGGGTTTTTAACCTTCATTTTTATGTATTATGCAGCGCAGCCCGTTTGCGCGGGGCTGCGCTGGGTTTAAACATTGGCGATCGCCGAAAAAAATATATATATTTTTAATATTTTTGCATCAGGTTACCTTGCCAGTGGCCACATATTTGGCCATTGGCATGCTGCCTGACACATATACACCCTTTATTTGGAGCTGACATGGCTCCATTGCGGTTTTTGCAGAAACGTACTCAGTTGTCAACTGAGTACATTTCTGCAGCTAAAACGGCTCTTACATGGGCTGTTCTGGGCTTTCTGGATCGCTAATCATCCTCATTTGCATGCTATTCGGCTGCAAGTGAGGTGATTAGCTTATCCACGCCCACTCCGTGTAAGAGACGTTTTAGCTTGTCTCTTACACGGACTTTGGGCTGTTCCTGGATCGCGAAGGCTGCATGGAGTCTTACACTACTCTTAGACTCTGTGCAAGCCTTCGTGAATCCTGCCCACAATGTAATAAAAGAAAGCTTTCAAGAATAAACAATTCCCTTCTTCAGTGTATAAAAGCAATGCATAAACTCCATTTTTAAATAGCATTTAAAATAAATCACGTTTAAATTCCCCCAAAAGTCTAAAGCAAGCAATTACATTCACAAAACTCATTTTTAAAAACACAGCATAACAAGCAACACTTTAGGCTCATTGTTTTTATACACCAAAGAAGGGAATTGTTTTATTAAATTGTGTGTTTCCACAGTCCAGCGTGTTTTTTGCTTTATTGAAAATGTTGAACGTTCTCAGGATAGAGGGCTATTTTGCTATACAAAATACACTTGTATTTTGAACTAATAATTACTAAACGTGTTGCTGCATAGTAGCAATTAGTAGGAACAGAGGCTGAGTGGAAAAAAGTTCGCATGGCCACATCAAAAACTTAAAAACAAATTTCATTATCTTAAGAAAATTGATATCCTATCCAGAAACCACAAGATGCAAGTTCGTTCTGCACAGTATACCATTTCACACAATAATATGCATTTTCAGGTGTTTAAAATATTAATAAAAATATGGAAAGTGTATACTTTGTATAAATTAATAATTCTGGGTATCACCTGCTGTTCGTATGGCAGATGTAAAGTACGGCAGTCATTCTCTTTCTCAGTGTTTCAGAAATGCTACTTTCCCAGTCCAAAGTCACCAAAAGAAGGAGTAAGGTAAGCACTTTTTTGTTACCAGACAAAAGAAATGCTGCCAAGCCGTCTAATACTGGAAAAACAACTTTTGAACCGTTTACCAGTTTCACACCATAGAAAGGCCACAAAACCTGGTGAAAACACCACTTTTATTATTATTATAAGTTGTTTCTCCAGTACTGAAGGCTTGGCGGTGATTCTTTTGTCCGTTTACTGTTTTTTGAGGGACTCCATATGCCAGTTGAGTGGTTGGTTCTTTGACTTTTTTAGTAACAATCGAGTGTTTACCTTTTCTCAGAACACTGGTGACCTCGGTATAATAAAAAGCAAGGAATAAAGGGATCTTGCCATCCATGAAATATTACTTTTAGACAAATGTCTTTTTGTGATCTTCTGAGCATAGATTCTTCAGAAAATGTTTACCACTTGCTAGAAAAACAACAAAATATGAAAAGTAATATTTTCCTTTATTTTGAACAAACCTTTCCATGGTTGCTAGTTATTTTTTTCTATTTTGGTCAGATGACGGGCATTTTTTATAGATATACATTTAAACCCAAATACCTCCATAAATGGAAACAATGCATGTTATGGAGTGGCTCTGTTTTTAATTACCATCCATCATCTTTTCTTGTCTAATATCCTGACCTTTGACATTTCATTGCCTATTATGCCTTCATGGTAAACATAAGACATAGCTTAGAAATCTATTTGCAGGAGATCTATGCCCCCTGTATTCCTGATATACAAGGTTCTGCCTCCATAACCTAGTCTTCAGAGGTGGCACTATCTCAAAGAAAAGAGAATATCTGTATTTCTGTTTCCACAGAAATTATGAGACTTCAGGATTTCAGATTTAGAGACTGTGGTTATGAAGGAAGACCCCCCCCCCCCCACATGGCAAGGGCAGGGTATGCAACTCATGCAAAAAGACTTTTAAAATTATTGTTTCATTTTAATTACCACAGTGATCAAATGCGGTAATAGGACAGTTAGATCAATAAATTAGGTTGTGGGAAGTCTGCTGTCAGTTAATCAAACAAGATCCAGAGTATCAGACACAGTTTTGCACATTATTTGACAATTTACATGAAGTTATGCAGCTTTAGATAAACTGATTAAGTCATAAAAATGTATAAATATATAGGCATTCACATATTTTTGTAAGTAAGCATGACAACTGGTAACATTTTATGGACTTTGAGAGCTATACATGAATGCCAGTGTTATTTTTATTCTGTATAACATGACCTTTTCACTGTGAAGCAGTTAAACTGCAATTGCATGTTTACTGGTTCTATATTTAATAGACTTTGAGAATTAAAATACCAAAAATAATCTTGGAGGCAGTGGCTGCAGTTATGATGTAAATATGTATTGACTGAAAGATGAAAAACTAGGACTCTAGGTAGTAAAGAGTTAAATACCACGTGTTACTAATTACATTGTACATCTGTGGTACAATGACTGCTCAACACGCAGTCTGATTTCTGAGCTGGTATTTGAACACATTGATTTCCATTACTGCTTTACAATATGAATTGGACTCTAATGAGACTAGCAGCAAGCCATTCAGTGTTTCCCATGCAGCTTTACTTTATTAATTACCTTGTCTCTGGCTACTTCACCGTCTACTTTTTGTGAATGCTCAAAGTGGCCTTTGAGAGCTATTTGATCACATATTATAGTGACAAACTTGGTGGATAAAATACCTTGATGTGTACTTTACTGACAACAGCTGGGTGCTGTATTCATGAATGCTGGAAGCCTTTGAGAAGACTGTACTTGTGGTGAGGTCAGACGGTGAAAGAACTGGTAAAATGAATAATCCGTGCCTTTATTGGAGGGCATGTCTTCGTTTTCTAATGATCTCCTACTTACAGAATCATCCCACGTGTCCTCCTTCATCATCATTACAGCCTTGTTCCTCATCTTCCTCATGACTTGGGTCAGATTACAACAGCGTTACAGTGTTTTATGTGAAAATGATAATTAACTGAGCTTTTTCAAGTTAAGAAATAAAGGAGCTTCTCACATGCCATATCTGTGTCAGTGCTTTTAGTCTGATTCTTACATCACCATGATTTATCGTACTGTTGAAAAGCTTACAGACTCACATGACTACATACCAGTTCATTGCATTTATGTATTTAATTGATTTATTTCTTTTATTTATTTAAATTTGTTTACTGTGGCAGAACACTGATCAAACAATGACCAATTTACAGGCTTATCCTCGGTTACATCATACTGTAACAAAACAATGTACAATATACAGATAATAATGCCTTACAGATAGGAGTAAGTATAGAAAATCTGGGGGAAGATATGGGTCCCTATCAGATGATACAGTTTTCACAAACTCAAAATTCACATGGTTGAGACCATATGATTGAATATTTGAAAACCCGAAGATTTTGAGTGGAGATTGCAAGTACAATGAGGATCGGGAAACCCTTGCCTACTTTAACTTATTTCAGAGATCTTGCTCAGAACACCTTTTCATAAATCTTTTGCATGCATGCCTCTGGCCTACCTTACTCATATTCTCAAACTTTCATTGTTTGTTTTTCTTATCCATTGTACCCATAATATTGTTTTCCTCTGTAATTGTTAATTTGTCTCTATTCATATGTATTTGTATGTCTGTTTGGGGCTTTTCACCTCGGGTTTCCACTGAGAAAGGGTAATTCTTACCCAGCTGGACCAACCTGGTTAACAAATGCAAATAAATAAATAAAAAATATATATATATAGTTGTATATATTTATATGTACTTTTTTTTCAGTGGTGTGGGGTCCCCTGCAAAACCATAAAAAAAGTAGATTTTTTTTGGGGGGGGGTTGTGCTTTTTTGAAGTTTGAGTTTTCAGAAACTCAAGTCATATGGTCTCAACCATATGAATTTCAAGTTCCTGAAAACTTGATCTTCTGACGTAGACCCATCCATATATATAAATATATATATATATAAACTTTACAAACCAACTATATGTACAGTTACACAAGTAGAATATAAAAGGAAGAACAGAGTTAACAGAACAGAATTACTGTAGGAGAAGTAGAAGTGCTGTACACATGGGTAGTAGTTGCTAGGTTAGGAAAGCTAATACACCTGTAAGATAAACAGGTGGCTATATTATACTTATTGGGTTTAGCCAGTAATGGTGTGGTATGATGAATTACAGTTTAGGATGACTGAGTTAATCAGGTGGATTAGGTATATGAAGGTAAAGGTACTACACAGTTGGAAATATTTGTTTGGATGACATGTCATTTACATGGACAGTTGCATTCAGACTGTTTTAGTAAGTATTATTTGAACTTTGTTTGTATTTGTTTACTGTGGCAGAGTGCACTGATCCACATGGACCTTTTTCAGACTCAACCATAGAACAGTTTCCTGTTAAGTGACTTACCCAGATTGACACAGTAGGTAAATGAAGGATAACAGAATCAAATTCTGGACAACAGGATGCAGCTTGTTATCAGCTCACAGCTTAATTCTCTGCTTGTAAATAGAAACCTTTATTATAAACTCAAGCGCTCCTGTTTAGTAGGGTGCTATGCCTTATCACCACTCTTTCTGCCTTGATGGAAACCACTTGTTCCTGTTCACAAGCAACAACAGATATTTCATCCATGACTGCCAGTTTTCTAATCTTGAGTGGTCTTTGATATGCACTTTCTGGTAGTTTCTTTATCACACCTCTGTGCATCTTCTGGCAGAGACCTAACCATCCTCACATCTAATGTCTTACCATGACTACATCCATTCTTTGTAGTGCTGCTTTATATTGTTTTCCTGTATTCCTCTTTGTTTTTTCTAGAATGGGTCCACAACAACAGGCAGACATATAACCTGTCAACAACAAAATGCATGAGTCAAAACTGTCAAACAGCACACCCACCAAAACTGTGACAGTAAAATAAATGCCCCCAATGGAAGGATTCATCTCCCCAGAACATCTCTCTTTGCATATAAATACCAACATCATGATTGCACAAATGTAGGAGAAGAAAAATTATGCTACAAGGGAGAAAATGTCACTCAGACAACAGAAATCGTGTAGTGCAGCTGACAAATGGAGCACTTTTTGGAAGTAGTGCATTCAAGAAGTTGGGATCAGGAGCATACATTCAGTTAGTTAGCATTCATTGAATGGTTGATCTCCCGTACCTTTCATCAGATAGTATATCTCCTCCTTCCCAGAACTGCTACTTACAGGCTATAATGATGACAAAGATCTGCTGTACATATGACATCTCCTATAGTTTCATCTGTCTTCATCTCCTGCTCATAGATCTCTCGCTTGTATTAACTTTCTGTTGTAATAAAATTGCCTTTATGCATAACCCAAAATATGAGTTGCATTTGTAGTCTCCTGAATTTTCAAAACTATTGATCACATTGCTAGTGTTGTGTTGTGGAAAAGTATTAATTCCTTTTATAGGTCGTAGTGAAACCACAGCATAGGAACATAAATGACATTATGCTTTCTTATATAACAGTGAAATAATGGAGTCATTGCCTTTCTTACAGTCTTCAGGTGAAGTTATTGACTTACTTAGTGGCATAACAGACTGAAACTGGGAAGCTTCCTACAGTGTATTAATCAGGTGATTTCAGAAGCCAAAAACACAGTGAAATAGTGGTGGTGATGTTTGTCACTAATGAAATAATCTGGTCACGTTAATGCATAGAGTCATAGATTGTTACTAGGCAACAACCCAGGGGGCCATTTCAAAGCCCAGCCAAGTTTTCCCAAATGAATAATGATGCCCTCTATCCAATTAGGACATTGAAGACCAGGCATTTATAAACTACCTTTGTCCATAAGGGATGTGGGTGCCAGGCCTGGTGTAAATTTCCTATTTCCCATCCACTGATCTGGGTTGTGCTTAAACTGGGTAATAGACAAACCCAGATTCACATGGATGGACAGCCTGTTCCATAGAAGGGGAAGTCTCTGGGACACATATTTCTCTCCAGCATGTTCTTCCTAAGTCAGAGACAAAATTCAGGTCCCTATAACTTATATTTCTGGTAGTGTTTGACTTATGAATGTGCAGGAGATTCTTACAAATATGCAGGGGAGTGTGGGGTTTGTAGATGCCTTGTAAGTCAGGCATAGGTTACCCCTCAGCAATCTATATGAGATTGAGTAGACGGAAATGCTTTAAGGCATTCTGCATAAGGCAGGTTTGTTATACTTTGTATTCTTTTTGTAAGGAACCTCTGAGGTTACTCTAGCTGCTGCATATACCTGGTCAGGTACATACCAAAGGGAACACTGTATTCTATGATTGGTCTGATAAGAGTGGAGTACAGTGGGATAATGACCTCTTTGGACCTAGATGCCATGCCCTTTGGCAACATAAAAGGATTTCCTCACCACTGTGGACACATGGTGGTCAAAGGTAAGGCTAATGTCTATGTGCATAACCAGATCCCTGACCACTGGTTCGACTGTTAGGGGCGTAATACCAACATGGTAATTTCCTGGGATGGCTGACTTCCCAAAAGGTACATTTATACTGAAAGTATGCATTTCTTGGCATTCTGTTTAAGACCATGGCTTTGGTACCATTTGTTAGTCACAGGTAGTGCTTCTTGAAGAATGCTAGTGTCTGCAGGGGCATTGATGATGACCCCCAGCTTGCAATTATCCGAAGATGTAGTCAGTCATAAGCCTTCAGCATTTGCTTCCATTTCAGAGAAATAGATGCCAAAAAGAAGTGGTCCCAATACTGAGCCCTGGGGGACTCTGCAAGTTGCTGGCCTGTTGGTGGAGGTGGTCTTACCTATTTTGACCTTCTGGGTCCTATCAGTGAGCCAGTTTGCTATCTAGCTGGTGATAAAAGAGTTTCTACCTAAATTAGTGAGCTTGTCTGTAATGCCTGAATGGGGTATTGTATCAAAAACCTTGGCCAGATTGAGGTAAGCTGAGTGCACAGTCTTGCTTTCATCCAATGCTATGGTGACCCTCTCAAAAAAGTCCACCAAATTTAATAGGCATGGCCTTCCTTTCAGAATGCTGATCTGTGATGGGTCCAGCATTTGCAGTTTACCTATGTCCTCATTTATCATGTCCATTATGATTCCTTTCATGGCCTTACATAGTAGGCTGGTCAGACTTATGGACCTGTAGTTACCTGGATCAGTTGTTGGACCTCCTTTGTGCAGGAGAATGACTGTAGCCATATTCCATTCCTTGGGCACAAAACCTGACTGTAGGTTTTGGCTGAAAAGTTATTCAAGTGGACCAGAGAGGTCATGTTTCATGCAATTTATTAAGCATTCTGGGATGTTACTGGGGACCATCATTGCAATCTTTTTGCCCTTGGAAAGGGTGTTGATGATATGTTCCCTAGTAATTTTGAGGGAATTGTGGTATGCACCTATGTTCTTTGGACTGTCATGGGAGGGTTGGTAGGGAGAAATTTATGCTGAACCTGTCAGCCAAAAGGTTGGCAATGTCTTCTGGTTTTTCCCTATTTTTAGTTTCTCCAAATATTTTGGCTTTGCAATATAATGATGGGAATGGACCCCCTTCCTAGTCAAAGTATGATTAAAGTTCATGAAATTAGCATTGTTTCAGTCTTTGATGTTAGCCAAAAGTGCTCTTTGCAGCAGCTGCAATATGCCCAGTAAAGACTCCTCCTGCAATTCTTATGGAGTTATATGTATCGGTAACATATCTAAGTTTGACTGCAAATTCTTTTTTGTAAGATCCATTGCTCCTACTACTATTGGAACTGTCTGGGTATCTTTCTTCCACATTGCTTATTTTTGCCTGCAAATCTGGGTATTTTATGACTCTCTGTCTCTCTGTACGCTAGACACTATAGTCAATGGGTGTAGCAATTTCAATGAGCAGTGCTACTTTTGTTTTCTTTTCATGGACTACTATATCTCATTTTCTTGCATTGATGCTTTGTGGGTCATGTTTCCAGTGTTTTTCAGCTACTTCAATATTATAATATTTGTACAATCCCTAATGCAATAGTCTTGCCACATTTTTATGCCTTTCAGTATACTGTCGTCCTGCCATTAGTATATCACAACCAGCAACAGGATGTGTGACTGTTTCCAATTCTGTTTTACAAAACCTACTTTTGTCTGTTTCTCCCACATGCATACACTGTTGGAAACTCCTGGTGTTCTGGCTGAAGTGTGATTCTCAAACAATCTGGAAATATATCGCTGATCGATAAGTTTATTTTTTGGCATTTTAACCTTTCAGATTTCTGCATTGTCTTAATTTTGCCTGACTGAATTATTGTTTTGCCTGACTGAATTATTTTATATATTTTCTGGCATTGTTTTCTGTTTCTCATCTGTCCTGAAACTGTTTTACTTCCCTCCCACTCTATTCTTGTAGTGTTGTTATAGTTGGTGGCTTTGCAGTTGCCCGCCCCTACTGTAAATTTGATCTGGGACACCCCTCCCAGTCTAGTGTTCACTCTACTTAATGCAGAGAGAACATTTGAGAAGGCCAACCCACTTAGGTTCTTATCCTTGAATTATCTTCTGCTCCTCCTTCCTCTCTCCTTGCACTTTACTAACAAAAAATGCACTTCATTAATCTGTTTATACTGTATTTGTGTTTCTTCCTACTTTATTATGCTTTTTCCTCTTCTTAAAAGTACTAAATTGTATTTATTCTGCTGCATTTATTACTGCTTGGTAGTAGCCTGATTAAATTTTAACTGTTATTCTAAGCCTTTTGGTTTAAGCACTTGGGCTTCAGACCAGTTGCTTTACATTAAGAAGGTTTGTGGTCTGCACTGTTGTGGCAGGACAGGTAGCTT
The DNA here is from genome assembly GCF_019279795.1 of Protopterus annectens. Classification (NCBI taxonomy): domain Eukaryota; kingdom Metazoa; phylum Chordata; order Ceratodontiformes; family Protopteridae; genus Protopterus; species Protopterus annectens. The sequence goes on along the minus strand of NC_056739.1, from coordinate 881,543,495 downwards.
ACATCCCTCTATGTTGGGAATTGCTGATTGAAGGCTCAGTTTCTGTTATTCTAAAAGTGTATTAGTTCTGGTTTAAGCACTTGGGCTTCAGGCCAGTTATTTTACATTAAGAAGGTTTGTGGTCTGAACTGTTATGGGAGGAGAGGTTAGATTCTGCCCTTCTGAGCTGGGAATTTCTGGTTAAAGGCTTATTGTGCCTGCTTATTTGAACTGTTTCTTTCTGAAATTGGTGTGCCTTGTTTGCTGTAGCATAGACTAAGGTCAGGCCTGCTGAATCTAGCTTTGTTTGTATAACTTGAGCACTAATCCAGGCCATTTTATTTTGGAGAAGGTTCCCCTGCACCCTAGTGGCAGGAGTGTGCAGTTAGAACTTGTCTGATTGAAGACTGCTGGAACAGGGCTCAGTTTTGAGCTTTTTTACTGGTTAATTGGGTAATTTGTTTAAACCAGTTTGCTTGTTTTATATCGTTATAAAAAATTACACTTTATCTGCTTTTACTGTATTTGTGCTTCTTCCTACTTTATTACTTCTTTAGCTTTTTATTGGTTAATTGGTTTAAATCAGTTTGCTCCTTTGCTACTGTTATATTAAAAAAATACACTTTATACATCTTAGCTGGGGTTAAACTATTCCCAGCACCATAAAGTCTGCTCTTCAAATTTTCCCTTAGAACTAGCCAGTTTTTTTAGTTTTAGCATTCAAATCATTTTCTTTGTGCTCAGCACTTGTTCAGAACCCATTGTAAGCACTAAATAAGTTACAAATTACTACAGCACTCGACTTTCCTCACTTGTCTAGAGGAAACAGTTTTTAGTACTTAATAAATAAGCACTTATCCAGGCATGTCTAAGGGTCAGCTCCCAGTGTTTTATCCTGTCTACCTGATGAATCTGGGCATCTTGGGGCAATGCAGCAATTGCCTTATGTACACAGACGACCCTCTCCTCCTACCACCCAACACTACAACCTGTGAGAGATGCACTTATATAGCCAAACTGGAAGCAAAGCTTTCTTCACCCGAGATTGGACTAGACAGTCAAGAGGAGAAAGTAAACACTTACACCACACTCATCACATAATTCCTCAAAACCTACACCACCAAAGCACACACATAGAGGCACAAAACACACACCTATATTTGTGGAGGCTCTCAATACAAATCTGCTTACGCAACAGAGAACTCCAAAGCAGAAATGCAAGCAACCTTCACCCCCCCCAACACAACCCAAATGACACATAGCCCAAAAACTCAGTGTGCCACTCAACCACAGCCCATAAGGCATAACAACGTACCCAACACTCTAGTCATAGGTGATTCTATAGTCAGGCACACTGATGTTCCACTCAGCAGGCTAAACAAGGAGAAAGTTACTGTCAGCTACCTGTCGGGTGCCAGGATCTGCCACATAATGCATGCTCTCAGTTCACTCCACAACAAGTACAAATATGACTCTGTCATTGTCCATGTTGGTGTGACTGACCTGAGATGTACCTCCCTGGACTACTTGAAAAGAGACATGGAGGAGCTCTCTGACCTTGTAGCTCAGGCAGGTATGACCCTAGCCCTGAGTAGCATCCTGCCATCTCCCAGAATGATACCACAGTACAATGACAAAATGATTGACTTCAACAATTGGCTAAGCTTCTGGTATCATTTTAAGGGGATCCAGTATCTGTCTGCCTGGGATGACATGATTGACAGACCACTATGCTTTGCCAGAGATGGCCTGCACCTGTCGCCCTTGGGATTCTGGATACTGGCAAAGGCTCTTGCCACCCCTATAGTGCCTTTTTTAGGCAAGGTTCAAATGACAAATTCACCACCGTGACAGGTACAAGCAAGCAAAATCTGAGGGCAATGCTACTCATTGCTAGAAGGCTAAACCTCAAAATGCACTCATTAGAGGCACTCCTTAAAATGGAGAACATCGACATCTGTGCAGTGACAGAGACCTTGTTCAAGGCTCCAGAGAGCACCCCTGCATTACCAGGCTATAATTCATACAACACCTTTCAGCCACCTAACCTGGACCGAAACACTAAAGGCGGAGGCGTGTCTATATTCATTAAGGATATCCACACCTCCAGGCTAGTTGCTCAGCATAATGCATCCGAGATTATCCAAGTGCAACTAACTCTGGCAAGACTGCAATCCAAATTGTAGCTTGCTACAGATCCCCCACCATGCCCCAGGATTGCTAATCCTCATTTCTTGATACATTGGAAAATATTAGGGTACAACCCAGCACCCTAATAATGGGCGATTTCAACTACCCCACCATTAACTGGGAAAATTACTCATGTACCATCTCCTTTGCTCAACGTTTTCTGGAATTCATAAATTCCAATGTCTTGGATCATCTTATCCACACCCCCACCAGGGGCAGCAATATCCTAGACCTGGTCATTACCAACATGGGCGATTGGTGTTCCACACCAGAGGTACATTCCTCATTGGTCAGATCCAACCACAAGCTAATCACCCTAGACATCCACATCCTGCCCCCACCCCACACCACTGTAAAACATTTCTCCAAAGCCAACTTCATGTTTCTTAAGACAGAAGTGGCAACCTTCACGACACCCATGCATATGGACAATAGAGGTACGCTTGTTGAATCCTACACAAATGAACTTTATAAGCACTTACATGAGTGCATGGATTGTGCTATCCCTAACAGAACCAAGAGGCTATCCTCCAAAAAAGGAACCTAATCTGGTTGTCCCCTGCCATAAACAAACTCTACAACAGAAGAAAGAAACTGTTGCAAAAAAGAGTAAAATCCAATGATTGGAGGAACTCCCTGGTCAGCCTCAGTAAGAAGCTGAGATCCCTCATAGAATCCTCCAAAGCTAGTTATGAAAACAAAATTGCCACTGATTCTAAAGACAACCACAAAGCATTCTATAGCTATGCCAAGAATCTCAATGGCAACACTCAGATCTGCTCTGAGTTACAGCACAATGTCACTAAATATACATAACTAACTGATATTGCCAACATCCTGGCAGATAGGTTCAGTGCAAACTTTACCCCCTCCCCCATCACCCCCTAAAGGGCCTATGTCTATACCGAAAGAATGTAAAGTTCCTGTAATCATGGCTGCACAGGTAAAACCCACACTCTCCAAAGCCAAGAACACAGCATCCATGGGACCTGACAACATCCATTCTACATGAACTACAGAACGAACTGGCACCCCACCTAAGTACCATGTTCAAATATAGGCTCACCTCAAGCTTTGTGCCCACTGAATGGTGCACAGCAACGGTTATCCCACTCCACAAAGGGGGAGCCACCACAAACCTCAGGAACTACCAGTCTATTAGCCTGATGAGCCTGGTCTGCAAGGCCATGGAACCTATCATCATGGAACTTATAAACAAAGATATTGGTAATCTCCAAACTCTGGACCCCACCCAGTTCATGTTTGTAAAAGGCAGATCATGTCTCCTAAACTTGACAGACTTCTTTGAAGCAGTCACCAAAGCTATAGATGAGGGTAAGGTGGTTCACACAGCCTATCTAGATCTCGTCAAGGCTTTTGACACCATCCCCCCACTCTGGAATTATAGATAAACTCACTAAACTAGTTATAAGTCCCTATGTCACAAGATGGGTTGCCAACTGGCTCACTCTCAGAACCCAACACTGTGAATGTAGCAGACTCCAAATCTGACTTCAGACCAGTGACAAGTGGAGTACCACAGGGTTCAGTCCTGGGTCCTCTCCTGTTTGGTATTTACTTCTCTGAAGTACAGGCAAACACAGAAGGTCATTAGCTAACAAAGTTCACAGATGACTGCAAACTAGGTGCCATAATCAAAACTCCTAATGATGTTGACATCCTACAAAAGGGCCTCACTGAGACAGATGCCTGGTGTCAAAGCCATAAGCCTCAAGCTCAATGCCAAAAAGTGCATTGTCATCCCCTTTGGTAAAATTTCTGTACCCATGAACTACCACATAGATGGTAGTCTACTTAACACCGAAAGTATGATAAGAGACCTTGGGACACAGGTGGACAGTAGTCCCTCCTTTGATAATCACATTGCCACAGTTGTCAGGAAATCCCTCTGTGGCACACCTCATCACAAAAGGTTTCTCATCCAGGAAAAAAGAGGTCATTGTTCCCCTCTACTCATCACTCATTAGACCCATTATAGGCTACAACGCCCCTTTTGGTATGTACCTCACAAGACATCTACAACAACTGGAAAGGTCGCAGAAATACCTCACAAAAAGGATTACTGGCCTCAAACAGATGCCCTACACAGACTGTCTCAAAAAACTCCAGCTTAACTCCATTGCATATTGCCTACTCAGAGGCAATCTCTGCCTAACATACAAAGCTATGTCAAACCCAGAGCTGTTGGACATGCTCCACTTAAAGAAATCCCAATCCCTCCAAGCTACATGCTCTACGGACCTAAACCTTGTCACCACAATAAACAGAACATGTTGGAGGGATAGATTCCTGTCCCAGAAACTTCCCATACTCTGGAACAAACTCCCTATCTATATCAAACAAAGCTCCTCATTGCACTCTTCAAGAAAAATCTTGATGATTGGATGGGAAATAGGAAATTCACCCTGGGGATCACTTTTGTGGCTCTGCTCGACATGGGCACAGGAAAATAATTTTCTTGGGTGGCAAAAGCCAGGGTACGTTTTTGGCTAGGCTTATATAGGCCCTAGGGCCAATAGCCTAATACCTACATATGAACCTATGTTCAATGGACTTTGTATACCAGTGTGTATGTAGTCCACTATCTTGGGCTGCCAATATTAACGTTTCATCTTTTGGTTTAAATTCACCTGTCCTTAACCATTCCTGCATTCGATCCTGATCAGCATGAGGTTATGGTTTTGTGTGGGTAATATCATTTACAATAAGTTCTGCACATTGTTGTGTATTTCCCCTGAGGTTATGGACATAGCTGTAGAAAGTCTTGTGGTTGTCCTTTGCCTAAGAAGCTATTTTTAATTCAAATTTAGCCTTTGAAGTATTAATTAACCCTCTTAGCAGTCTGTTTAGATTGGTCAGGGGGCGTTTAGTATGTATGGCTTTGTTCGTCCTATGCTTGGCCAAGATTTTGTTTTCTTTTGTTGTATAACTGATTGATGCTGTGATTCCAACAGGGTGGCTTGTCCTTTGAGTTCATCATATTCTTAATACGACAGGGCACATCTGACTCTATACAGCTTTCGATATGGCTGTACAGAGATTTTGCAATTAACTCAGCATATGCTATGATATGTACTTGGTTTGGGGGTGCTTGTAATTTAGCCAATGTGTCATTTAGTAGAGAGAGATTAGCTTTGGAATAGTTCCTAAAGGTTTTTGGTTTCTCTGGAACCCAGGGTTAATTTTTATTTCAAGCAATACTGCCTTATGGTCAGACAAGCGAAGACATTAAATTGGGTGAGGAACATCGGCTCCTCATGTTTGTGAGTACAAGGTCAAGGATGTTTGTACCCCTGGTAGGAGAATGGATCAACTGTTCCAAGATGTTGGTATTAACAATGTTTAGGAATCACTGAGCTTGTGCATTACAAGTGATATAGGATTCCCAATCTATAGATGGGTAGTTGAGATCCCCCATGAATATCATATTGGGTTGAACAGTGAGGGACTCTAGTATATTGAGATAGGTAGTATGGGTTCTCAGAGACATGCAGGGGGACCTATAGGTTGCAAGGATATGGTATGAGACCCTGTTTATGGTGAGTTGCACATGTATGCATTCCATGGGGTCATACACTTTAAGTAGTCTGCATATGAGGTTGGTTTACAGTGAGACTTCTTCACCTTTAGTTCCCTCCTGTGCAGTAGCTGGTCTAAAAGCTGGTCTAAAGGTGTGAAAGGCATTATAACCTTGCATTGCTGAGGTACTCTCCACATCTTTAAACCATGTCTACCTAACAGCTCATTTCAGGGAGGCATGGGGGCTCTGCAAAAAACACATTTACCTGGTAATGTCAGTAACCATGACTACTGCTGAAACACAGGGGAACACAGACTACCTTTTCTACTGTTGCCTAGTCAGTGAATGCCATTGCATTTGACCCATAGATCAAAGAAGTACACAGGGCCCTATCTATTGTGCACCAGCCACACAATATCTGTGCTCCTGCCTTGCAACACACCAGAACATGTTTGTAGTAGGTAGGCCATACCTCTCAACTGTCCAGATTTTTGCAGAATTTCCAGAATTTTTCTCCATATTTTTGGTCTGTTCCTCATAAAATTTGCGATTTTCAGTCAAATCACTGATGATTGAAGTCACTAAATAATGACGTATATTTAAGCTTCAGACTTCATAGCCATCAGAAAATGCATGCTAACACAGATCCTGTTATTCTATCAACTTTCAAAGTTTATAACAATATTTAAAAATTGTCCCTATTTTTGGGCCTTTGTCACAGCATTATTTTAGGCTTTGTCCAGATTCCTTGAGTTAAAAGGGTGAGAGGTATGATGCAGGCTATGTGACTTTAAATATAATAAGTAGTACATATTTGTTTTTGACACCAATTTGAATAAACAACTTACAGAGACTAGAACCTCATCAACAGCATCTGTGTTACTTGCAGAACATTCTGACAAACATTCATACATTCTAGTTTCCCACAGAACAATATTAAGGTGACATGACAGACTCTGAGTATTAATATAAAACAGTAGAAGGCATCCCCACTGCCTATTGTGTTGTTCTTGTATGTTAACGTGACATTAAACAGTGAAATAGAAGGCCATGCCTGCAGTAAACCATACAGGTGGCATCAGCAATTCTGCCTCATTACACAACACAACAACACAGTATAGTGGAAGACTATTCCTACATTACACTAAAGAGGTGATGTCAGTGACCCTGCCTACTAATGCATTACACAGGAAATATGTTAATACTGAATACAGTGTACTTAATAACAACATTGTCACATATGACACTGTATGTTGTGCATTAATCAGGTGACACCAATGAGAATGCTCAGTGACAGGTCATTGGAACAGGAAATGCCCTGACTACCATGTAGCTGACAATGTGATGACAGAGGCCCTGCCTGACAGTTTAATGGAGCAGCATAGGGGGCACACCTCCTGTTGGCCTCTCTGTATACAAAATAATAAGTGACTAGTCATATACTACTAAATATCCACAGACATTCAAGCACTTACATGCACAAACACCACACACACACACACACACACACACACCTACATGTTTGTTTTTTCACCACTCTGGTACTTAATTACCATTGTCTGTGTCAGTTTATCTTGTTTCTTCATCCAATGTAGAAAATAAGGGGGGCAGTTTTAGTGTCTTTTTATTCTGTAACTATGTGTCTGTGCCCTTCTGCTGCACTGACTTCAGCCTGGTTCTATTTTATGTGATTTCTTCAACTAAATACGTGATTTACTAATCTTTCTGTTTCCTTATTCCCCCCCTCCCTTCACTGACCTATTGTTTTGTGCTGTGTTTCCTGACAGTGTATCCTGGCCCACCACTCAATGCAAAAAGCAGTCTCCTCCTATATGATAGTACGATAACTTAGTACTTTTCCATCATAAAACATTCTGACACTTTATGGGCACACTTTGCATCCAAATCAGTACTCGCCAGGCCACAAACAATTTGCCTTATTTAATGTAAACGTTAAAAAGCCTCTCAGTATTTTTGGTAGCAGAAATGTTCTCCTGCTTCCTATTCCATAATTGTACATAGTGACACTGGCGCTACTGCCCAGTTAAACATTCTCATTCTTAAACACTCTAACTTATTCACTCTGATAATGGCCATGTCTATGCACCTCCATTCAAAACTCACATGTTAAAATGATACATGGCTGCTAAATATTCCATTTAATCATTCTCATTCTGAACATCCCTGATGGCATAGTCAAGTAGAGTTAAAAATTCTGAAATAAACAAAAACATTTTCCTTCTTGCACTCCCAATATGATGACTAACCGAACCTAACCAAACCAATATGCAGAAATGACATTGGGAGTGTCCAACCAGTCTTTCAGTGTTGACGTTACCAGTCCAAGACAAGAGAAGCTGTCCAGACAGTGTCCGTTTCTTGTAATAAAGGAATATATATATTTCTCTTGAAGTACCTAAACTGCTTTTCATTGTGCCTAGTTTTGGGCAGTTGCAAGTGATTAACTCTTTCGCACCTACAAAGGTAGTTACTCTGTTTGTTACTTCATTGTTGCACTGCTATTTGTGAGAGCTGACCTGTCTCACTCATGTCCATAGCACTTGAAAGGCAGACTACACACAGCATTTTTGTCTCACTGTAATTTAATCACAATACTGATTTTGTGGTAATACAATACCACCATTAACTCAAAACTGAGAAAATTATTTTAACTGAACAAATCTGCTTTACTTGTTGAATTGAAAAGATATTTTTATTTATTTATTTATTTTATTTTATTTTACATTTGTTGACCGGGCTAGTCCAGCTGGATATATGTCCATTTTCAGTGGAGGCCCAACGATATTACAGATAATTCACAGCAACAGTCAATACAAGGTCAAAAATAATAACACATTGAGTCAGAACATGTGATATACATGCAAACAGGCATAGTCATCGCAGGAAATTACATAAACAAAGTTTAGTAGATATTTGCTATACAGATTCTAACAATAATTTTTTTACATATGTCCATAGGATGTTGTGTGAGGAGGAGTTAAGGAGGAAAGGAAAAAGAAAGGTTAATCTGGGTTGTTACAGGAACAGAGCCAGTGTTTATTGAGATGTGTTTTCAGCTGTTTTTTAAAGAGTGGAAGACTAGATAAAGATGAGATATCAGATGGCAATTTGTTCCATATTTTTCCAACAGAGTTAGAAAAAAGGCTATCACCTGCAGAGTTATTGGGTATGGTAATATTAGCCAGTAGTTTGTTTGATGAGCGTAGGTGTTTCAAGTTATTATAAGGCGTAATGAGGTTAGAGAGAATTGGTGTTTTAGAAGGCTGGTATAGAATTTTGTGAGCAGTTAAGAGCTGTTGATTAATCAGCCTGTTAGGAAGTTCAAGCCAGCCTAGTTGTTTTAGGTTAAGACAGTGATGAGTTCTGAAGAGGGATCCTGTGGCAAATCGAGCAATATTATGGTAAGATGTAGTTTCTTGAGGTTATTTTTAGAGAGATTGGTATAAATAGTAGAAGCATATAGAAGGGTAGAGATAAGGTGAGAACTAGCTAAGGTGGTCCGAGCTTCAGGTGTAAGGAATGGTTTGATTCTATAAAGGGAACCAATCTTTTTATTACTTTTATTGTGTTGTTAATATGAGAATCAAAACTGAGATTGTTGTCAATAGTTATTCCTAATAGTTTTGTAGTAGCATCAGGAGAAATCAGAGTGTTATCAGAGGAAGTAATAGAGAAATTAAGAGAGCTTGATTTGTGGGTAGGTGAGAACAATAGTAACTTTGTTTTCTTGGGGTTGAGGAGTAGGCTGGTCAGAGAACCAGTGTTCAACAGTGGAAAAAGCTTCTTGGGTAAGTGGCAGGAGTTCAGTCTGAGAGGAAGCAGTGCAGATTATAGTGGAATCATCTGCATATTGTATGCAAGTAGTGTTTGGAATAGCTGACTGGAGGTCGTTAATAAATATAGAAAATAGGAGCGGGCAAGGATAGACCCTTGAGGCACACCTATAGCTACAGGAAGGAGGTTAGATAATGAGTTTTTCCAAAGTACTGCCTGCTGACGGTTTTCTAGGTAAGATGTAAACCAGGATAAGGAAGAAGGATGAATTGAAAGAGATTTTAGTATGTGCAGAAGGAGTTTATGATTAACCATGTCGAAAGCTTTTGAAAGATCTATGAAGATAGAAGATGATAGATTATTGTTGTTACGGTTATGGTTGATAGCATTAGTAAAGGAGAGTAATGCTGTACTGGTACTGTGTGAAGGTCTAAATCCATGTTGACTGTTAGCTAGTAGGTTGTTATGGAGAAGATGATTAAGTAGTTGTTTATGGATACACTTTTCCATGATTTTGGCTATAGGTGATAGCAATGCTATGGGACGAAAATTAGAGAAGTCATTAGAATTGCCCCTTTGTGTAGTGGGATGATGTGAGATATCTTCCAAATGGAAGGGAAAATTCCTTCCTTTATAGATCTGTTTATCAGGATTGAGATGGGATAGGCAATGGCTTTAGCTCCTAACTGCAGAAATTCTGCAGGAAGTTTGTCTGCAGAGGGTGTGGTGGGTTTCAGTTTATGGAGTAGGGATAAGATAAATGAGGTAGATACAGGTTGAAGGTGAAGGGGAAGAGAAGTGTGTAAAGTATGTGTGGGTAATTTAGAGATGTCAGGAGGTAGGTGGTTTGCTAGAGTTTGGATAGTATTGGTGAAGAAAGAGTTGAAGTCATTAGCTATTTGTTTAGGATTGTTTGGATTAGAGTCCTGGGGATTTGGTGTGAGTGACTGGCCTGGGGATAGAAGATTATTAATACTAGCCCAAAATTTTTTGGGTTCTTTTTTTGTAGTTTGTTGTAGCTGAAAGTAATAGTTCTTTTTGTCTGCAAGGATGGCTTTTTTGTAATATTTCTAAGTTCTCTGAAGTTCTGCTGGTCAGTTAGGTTCTTAGTGGAACGCCATTTATCCCAGGATTTATTTCTAAGAGTGATTTTTTGCTTAGTATTGTTAGTTAGCCAGGGTGCTGTTTTAGCTTTGGTTCTAATAGTGCGACTTGGGGCATGGTTATCTAGTATGGATAGGAATGTAGAATTAAAGTATTCAACAGCATCATTAAGTGGAAGGTGTTTTAGTTGGGACCAATTACATTGTCTTAGTTCAGCAAGAAACTGATCAGAGTTGAATTGTTTTTTTGATCGTAGTGTTTTGTAGGTGGTAGGTAAGGCTAGGTTTGATTTGTGCCTAATGATATAAGTTAGTGAGTGGTCACTTACATCATCTGGAAGGGTGCCTAACTGATAGGTTTGTTGGGGAGTATTAGTAAGAATCCAGTCTAGGATGGTTTCCTTATTGTTGGTTTTATTAGTTCTTGTAGGACTGCTAATGAGTTGTTTAAAGCCATATAGGTTTATGTGGGAGGTGGGGTTAGTACTTTTACAGGAAAACCAATTGATGTTAAAATCGCCTAAGACTAGTGTTTCCTGAGGGAGGTTGGTAGAGAGAAAATTGAGTATAGGTTCGAGAGTGTTGATATTGTTTCCAGGAGGAGATATGCACATATGATATTTATGGCTTTAGAAGTATTGACTTGGAGTTTGGAGCTAATTATTTCAGCATTATTGTCAAGGTTAAAAGTCAGATTTAAAGTACTAATTTGGAGTTGTGTTTTGTAGAGAATAGCTACTCCTCCCCCTTTTTTTGGTAGCACAATCATGTCTAATGATATTATAGCCAGGTGGGCTAATTTCATTATCTTTGATTGATGGCTTTAGCCATGTTTCAGTTAAGCATAATATATCAAATTGATGGGTTTCAAGGAGGGCATGGATTTGACTAATTTTGTTACAAATACTATTGAGATGGGAAATAGAGAGAGAATTGTTGGGTATGGAAAGTGAGAGAGATGTAGTTTTATCTAGTGCTTTGTGTGTTTTTGTTTTATTATGCTGTGGGCCTGGATTAGGATGAATGTCTCCATCTAACAGAAGGTGGAGGAGTTTAAGGTATTTTGATTGTCTGATTAAGTAGAAGATGTCTGATATTTTCTTGTGTTTTGGTTTACTTAACTTAAAGTGAGCTATTCTATGGTATTTAGCATGTAGATAGTTGGGTTGTGTGTTAAGGTTGGAGAGTGAAGGAGAGAGGTGATATAGAAGTACTGGTGTACTTAGAGGGGAATGAATAAAAAGAGTTCAGTGGGTATTCATAAGAGGTTAGGATGTAAGTAATTATAAGAGAAGATATAAGTGATAGGCTGAAGAGCTGTTTAAGCTGTGGAAAGGTGATTGGTATACCCATTTTGTATGAATAGAGGTTAGGAAGGAGTAAGATGTAGTTTAAGGTATGTAGAAAGGTAGTTGTAGAATGAGTAGATAGGGGGAGGAGGTTTAGATAATTAGTGGGTGTGGTGTTCAAAGGAGAGATTTGGGTTGTTTAGTGATGTTTGTTGTGTGATTGGTATGTACAGGATAGGGTGTGTCTAGTAGTAGTATAAAAGTAGGACTACTTGGGGTGGGTGGGAATTGGGGGCAGGGTAGGGGAGCGGAGTGAGCCCGCAGGGCGAACGGAGCGGGTAGAGACAAGAGATAGAGACAAGAGAGAGTGCTGTTGAGGAAGACAATGTGTAAAGCAGGAAATGTTTGCAAGTATGTCAGAGGGTAAGTATGTGGAAGTATGTAATGAGGCTAGAGAGAGAAAAGTAGGGAAGTAAAGAGTTATGTAAAGGTACCCTGGGATTTGGGTGGAAGAGGTGATAGAGTAGGTCAGTGAAAGTAAAACATAGAAGCAGGATTGGGGCAGTAAGGTAATGAAGTTGGTATACGGATAGAAATGCAGAAAGCTAAAGATAGAGGATGGTAGCTTAGGTACAGCTAAGTGTTCTCCCGGAAACAGGCTGAGGAGATCTTGAGTAAGGAAGTATCAGAGAGAGAGAAAAGGCTGGATAAAGGGTTAGCTAAAGAGAACAAGAAGGGAAAAATAGGGGCAGGTTGGCTGCTGGCTATTCTGGGTGGGAAGCTGGCCTAGCGAGACAGAACCATTAAATCTAAGTAGTGGTATAAAGTACAGGTAGCTGGATATACTTATCAGTCTTAGAAGGTTGTTTTCACTGTGACTGGTAGGTGGAATCCAAGTTCAGGCAAGTTTCCAATGCTTCAGGAGAGATTATACAGGATATTCAGTGCAGGGATGTACTTAGTTCACTAGACTAAAGAAAGTAGGAAGAGAGAGGAGGTAGTGAGCCAAATGTTAAAACAGGGATAAGCAAAGAAGGTATTTCAGGCACAAATAGTTAGATATGCATTAATACATTAGAAAAAGTCAACACTGTTCAAATCACTTAGTAAGTATATTACAAAAACAAGTACATTTGTGACTTTACAGTTATGCAAAATGCAGATATAAAGAAAAAACAGTAGTAGAAACAGTTTCATCTATAGAAAGTGTGTAATTAGTGCTACTAGGCTTGTGAGATTCTTTTCTCCCTAGATGCATTCCATGTGCACAGCTAGCATGTATACCCCAGCTACATATGAGCTGTGTTAGGAACTCATAAGCAATAGTCTCATTCTAATGTAGACGTTAGAAATGTAAGTCTAGCACATGTGTCTATATGCAATGCGAAATCTGATTATACAAAACAAGTCTGACACGCTGTTAGTATCAGAGTTACCAGCTTACTGGTCTATTTGCGATAAAGCAAATAATATAAGTAGGTATTAGTTCATTTATTTGTATGGTGCTCTTTAGTAGACTGAATTTACTCTAAAATAGCACTATGGACAAGCACGACTTGATTTATCAACATCCAACATTTATTTCTGATCCAAACTTATATGTTTGTTCTAATCCAACAGCGTTGTAAGTTTATCAGCGTCTAGTGTGAGAGCGCTACTCATGAACAGTTTTTAATCCAGCAGAGAGTATGCAAAAAACGAGAGGCAAAGGGAAACAGAGCTAGTATCAGATTAATAGATTCAACAAATCGTACTAGTATACATACATGCTGAGTCGCTATATTAGCGTAAGCAGTGGCAACAAGAGCGAGTGAATTAAACACACTTCGTTATACACATAACTAGTGTTAGAGCATGACAATTATATACTGGCAAATTAAACTTCAAACTAGTAGCACACACAATCAACATATGAGGTAGTTGAGCGTTTGATCAGCGATTAATATGGTGCATTTAACACATATACTAATCTTTATGTTTAAAACAGATTCCCTTAGCTAGATGAGCACCTGAAAACAGGTCCCATAGAACAAAGCAATGCTTACTTGTATGGAAGGACAGGAGCCCGACGCAGAGTGCACAGCAGCCAGGTAGGAATACAGGGTAAAAAAGATGGCGTCCCTAATTATGGGGCAGATTTAAAAGTTCAGACAGGATGTTGCGGTATAGGAGGTGGAGTAAACTACCGATGTGGGGACAGGGCAGAAGTCGCGAGAGAGGAGTGAAAGATTAGATAAGGGTGATTACAATAAAGGGATAGCACAGAGATTATAGTTATAGGAGAAGTATGGGGGAAGAGCTCTGATGTAAAGATGTAGGTGGGGTGTAACAAGCAAGGTAGCACGGTAGTCAGTGGTAAGGAGCATTTAGGGTGAAAGTAGGTATAGAGGAGAGAGGAAAAGAGCAGAGGTTAAGCAGAGAGTATAGTAGGTTGAACAGCTAGATAATAGAGACAAGAGAGAGTGCTGTCGAGGAAGACAATGTGTAAAGCAGGAAATGTTTGCAAGTATGTCAGAGGGTAAGTATGTGGAAGTATGTAATGAGGCTAGAGAGAGAAAAGTAGGGAAGTAAAGAGTTATGTAAAGGTACCCTGGGAATTGGGTGGAAGAGGTGATAGAGTAGGTCAGTGAAAGTAAAACATAGAAGCAGGATTGGGGCAGTAAGGTAATGAAGTTGGTATACGGATAGAAATGCAGAAAGCTAAAGACAGAGCGCCACCTAGAGGATGGTAGCTTAGGTACAGCTAAGTGTTCTCCTACAGGGAAACAGGCTGAGGAGATCTTGAGTAAGGAAGTATCAGAGAGAGAGAAAAGGCTGGATAAAGGGTTAGCTAAAGAGAACAAGAAGGGAAAAATAGGGGCAGGTTGGCTGCTGGCTATTCTGGGTGGGAAGCTGGCCTAGCGAGACAGAACCATTAAATCTAAGTAGTGGTATAAAGTACAGGTAGCTGGATATACACGTACTTTATCAGTCTTAGAAGGTTGTTTTCACTGTGACTGGTAGGTGGAATCCAAGTTCAGGCAAGTTTCCAATGCTTCAGGAGAGATTATACAGGATATTCAGTGCAGGGATGTACTTAGTTCACTAGATTTATCAGTCTTAGAAGGTTGTTTTCACTGTGACTGGTAGGTGGAATCCAAGTTCAGGCAAGTTTCCAATGCTTCAGGAGAGATTATACAGGATATTCAGTGCAGGGATGTACTTAGTTCACTAGATTGTATGGAAGGACAGGAGCCCGACGCAGAGTGCACAGCAGCCAGGTAGGAATACAGGGTAAGAAAGATATTTCTCACATGTAATTCTTTAGCTGCATGGAGTTGCTTTCCAGCCAGTTGTCAGCTGGGAATATTAATATTATACCTCATGAACTAACTGCCAGCAAGTGTTAATACATTAATATTGAACCATAAAATAAAAATTGCTTTTCTTTCAAGCTTTCCCTTGAAATTAAGACAACTTTCCACAGTAGTCACCAGCACCCCCAACCACTGATTACAGACCCAACATATCAATCATAATCTATTTTTTCATGTACCCCTCCCACTACATGCTGTCTGTGGCTTTATGTTCACTGCCCGTGGATTAGAGAAACATTTATAGTCATTGTCAATAAATTGCATAAGGAGATAGGTTTTTGCATTAGTTTCTGTTTGAGTGGTTACATGTTGTATACAGGACTTTCAAAAAAATGTCCTTAACATAGTTACTCCCCACATCTGAAACTGTGCCACACCTCCAAACAAAACTTGGTTGCACCATAAAGTAGGATCTAAAGATGACTAAAGTACAGATTTACAGCATATGACATGGTAAACGCAGCCTAACTTTTGTAGTTGTCAGTATCTTGACCTGTCTTGTTGTATTGTTTTGCTTCCATAGCACATCAGAAATTTGATAGCTGTCATCTTAACAAATAGACCGAGTGTTTTTTCAGAAAAAGAGGTGCTTTTGTATTTGCTTTGTTTGCATTTATTTTGTAAAATCACTTTCCAAGTGAGCAAATATGAGCATTTTAACATGTTTTACAGAACACAGCATCATAGTGTGCTTATAATATTGAAAATTACAAAGGGCCCACGCCTGGTTTTAACTGAGTTTATGCAATGTTAACTATGAAGTCCCAAATATGTAATATCATTTTCAGAATCCATCACTAATGTGTCAACTTCTTTTTTCTTAGAGTGAAGCCTGCTGACCCTCTGATACTTGGAATATTAAATGAACAACCAGTCACTAAAATCATGGATAGGCACCTGCTCCTGTACCAGCTGGCCAATGTCATATTATTTATTTAGAACCAAAAACGACTAGGTAGCAACAACTCAGCAACACTTTATTCAAAGGAAACTCTTAAATCATCATCACACTGGAGAATGGCCCAATACCTACATAAAATTTTCTGGATATCGTTTGCATTACGAGAGTAATGTAAAACTATATTGGAAGACTAGCAGAAGTTATGATCTGAACTAGAATCACTGGCCACATTGTTAGGGTTAAATTGGGATTTCAGTAAACCCTTTAAAATAATGGACATACTTCCTATCTCTTTCTTGCAATTCCTGGTTGTAGAAATCATCCACTATCGAAGTAGAGTATCCTCGCTCGAGAAACATACACTTAAGCTTATCAAAATGCTCAATGCATACTTTATCATCAGAAGGTAAATAGGATACCCTAATAAATTGGCTCTTGACCACCCCTTTATTCTAATGCAAGGGGGGGCAGCTGGTAAAATAAAGAAAGGTGTTGCAAAACATAGGCTTTCTGTAAATAGAGGTTTTTAAAAACATCATCAGATCCCTTCATAAAGTCAAGAAATTATTCTCCACTACCAGACCACACAATAAGTTAATCATCCAAGTAACGGAAATAACCAACACAATAGGTAAAGAGATCCAACTTGAACACTGTCTCAATTTCCCATCTAAATAGGACTGCATTCGCAAAAATGGGAGCACAAACTCCCAGTGGCATACCGCCTGTTCAGAGGCGATCTGTGCCTGACGTATAAAGCCATGTCCAACCCAGAATTAATGGACATGCTGCACCTCAGAAAATCCAAATCCCATCGAGCTACGCGCTCGAGAGACTTGAACCTCAGCACTGAAATAAATAGGACATGCTGGAGGGACAGATTCATAACCCAGAGGCTCCATTCACTCTGGAATAAAATCCCAGTCCAGGTTAGGCAGAGTCCCTCATTGACTCTCTTCAAGAGGAATCTTGATGAGTGGATGGGAGATCGTAGGTTTACCCCGGGTATCACTTCTGTGTCACTGTTAGACAGAGGCACAGTATCCTAACCTCGAAAAAGGGCATAGCAAAATAAATTTAAAATGGGTGGCGAAAGCCAAACACATTCTGGCTAGGCTTATAAATGCCCTAGGGCAGATAGCCTAGTATGAACCTATGAACCTATGAAGAAACAGCCCCTATTGCTACACCTTGCTGTTGCTTGTTATATTCGCTGTCAAATGAAAGGAAATTATTTGAAACCCATTCCATAAAATCCTTGACCAGTGACACATCCATGTCTGATAAAGAACAGAATTTAGACATTGATTCTTCAAACCACACAAAACCCTCTTCATGAGGTATAGCCGTAAATAAACTTTGAATTATCACAGGTTGCCAACAGATGCGATTACACTCAGTACTCCTTAACTTGTCCAATAAGTCCCATGAGCATCAAGTGATGTGAGGAAACCTATTAAAGAGTGATTTGAGCTTTCAATCAACAAACTTAGCCATAGGCTCAGTAGCAGACACACCAGCGGCAACAACTGGCCACAGTGTTGGGTTGGAGACATTGGAGTGAATTTTGTATGTTTTGTATGGCAGTTTTACATGAATGTACAATTTAGTCAATTGTTTACTTGTATGATACTATGTGAAAACTTGCTAAAATCTACTCAGATTACATTTACCACCACTCATAAACAGTTCATTTCAGTCCTATTGAAGGAAGACCAAGGATGAAATACCAAGCTAGGAAGGTGGTGGCACGGACTAGGGAGATCAGTAGACAGACAATAGAGCAGACAGAAATGATGCTGAGAAGGAAGTGTCTGTCCTAATGGAGAATGAAACACTTGTTTGCAGAAGAATTTGACAGGTTAACATTAGCTAATGGGAGTTCGCCAAGGTCTGTCATTCAGTTGCACATTGGGGGAGCTTCACAACTGAAGGGCAACACAGAGTGGACTGCGGTGACAGGGACAATGTAAAGCATAAGGACAGTAATAAGTCTGTGTTCTTTATTGTCATAGTTTCAGACCTATCTGAGGGAATAGAAAGCAAGGTCAACCATTATGCTGATTAGACAGATTTACAATCAGCAGTGTTAGGCAGGGGGGGGGGGGCACAGTCTGCTGAAGAATTTAGATTGACTGAATAACTGGGCAGAAAGGTAAGTACTGAAGTTCACATCAGACAAGTGCAACGTACTGTACTTGAACCACAGCTACCATGGTGTCACTTATCAGTTCTGAGGAGTTAACTTAGTAGCAGCAGAGTAGGAAACATATCTTTTGGGTGTTTGATCGCACGTGCAATAGACCACCAAAATGGATGGTGGAAAACAAATCCACAGAGGCATACGAGGGGGCGTGGGGCAGTTGGAAATTGTGAAGGGGGAGATAGGTGGAAGTATGGCAGAATAACATTAGATTCACTCAAAGAGAAGATTATATACGCTTATTCTGTCTTTCTGTCAAGCAAATATACTGTTATGTAACTCGCATTCCAAGTATTTTCCCTTCCCCTTTCACCCTTCAGAGAAGTTCACAACATTTTCAATTGACGGTAGATAACTTCAAATAAGAGATTATTCACTCATTCATAAAGTATTTCCACACTAACTTATTGTTCAACTATCTTGTAAAAAATATGTTAAATTTAGAGAAGACAGAAGCTTATTTTCTTTATAGAAGTATTTTAATCTTATCCCCTGAGAATGGATAGCTAACATACTACAACACAAGACTCTTATGTTCAACTATATGACTTATTCTGATCGATCTGTGCCTGAGCAGGGAAGACAGGGGATGTTTGGTATTGTGTAGTCTGAGAAGTTGTTTTTAAAGTGTCAGTACAGTGTTTTAGTTACAAATAAACCTAAGCTGAGAGTATCTTACAAGCATCCTGTGTTTTTAAATTATCCTGAGAAATCATCCTGGGAGCATAACTGGGTAATTATGGAGTTCTGTAATTGATTAATATATAAGCTATACAACTGTTAGTTTAAAACACTTGCTATAAAAATTTCTAAAGCCCTGAAGGACCAAGATACCAAAGTTACACAACTAAACTCCTTGAAAGACAACAATGTAACTTCAGGAAATTTTAATTTCTATAGTGTATACATTTTTCATGATGGAAGATGAGATTATGGAAAGAGTCAAAACCAAGATTTGTTTGGCATGATATTCCTGTTGGGATTCTATGTTATACTTGGTCCTATGTCCCCAGGTTTCTGTTGTATTCTAAAATGATTTCCTTTGCTAGAGTCCACAAAGAAATCACTTATTTTCAGTTTCCTGTAGTCTTTACAACAATGCTAGCTCCCTGCAGATGTAATATATGCTAGATGAAAACCTGATAAATGGAAGTGAAACATAGTTACAAATGAGAATAAATTCCTATGCTTATATTTAGGGCACAGAACAATATACAAAATGTCTGTGGACATCTTGTCATCAAGAAATATTCTTAACATGGCAGTGACTAAATTTTCTATAGGTATGATGCAGGGTATGTTTCATAATTAGATCCATGTAATGAAAGCATCCTGTTAATTCTAAGAGAAACATTGCTCTTCTATTATTATATTTCTCAAGATTATCTTGACCAGCTGACATAAAAACAGTATTTTCTCATGACATATTTACAAACTTTTTGACAGTAATCTGTTAACGTTCTACAAGCAATGCTGTCTTTGCAGATCAGTGGGTAGTCAAATTATTATATTTAAAAGATCAAACTTCCTTTGCGTATCATTGTACTAATGTGAGTCTGGCATTATGGAATTGTATATTTAAAAAGTGAACAGCCTATACAAATGAGGAATAGCTGTGCAGTAACTCATATCACTGACTTCTAGGCATTCCTGAACATTTCTAGTTTTACATATTTTTTATTTACATTTATATATCTGGCTGGAACCTTTTCTGTTCAGCTCTTTCATCACTGACAAACTCCTGACATCTTATCATAATTCATTTTTCCACTATTACATATTCCAAACTGTGCAAACAGGTTCTAGATATTTCTTCTCTATGTAGTAGCTTAAACAGCTAAGAAAACAGATTATTCTTACTGGGCTTGCATAGTGACTCGTACAGAAGTACATTCTGTCTGGTTGCAGAACCTAAGCACATAGTTCTTTTGTTACTTCTTAATCTAATTTGAGAAATGACAAAGAAATGTGCATTTTCACAGACTTATAAAATAGTTTACTTCAGAAAATCACGTAGTTATATAATTTGGAAGTCTAACTGATGATTAATAGAACATAAATGTATAATATGTATGTCTTGCCTTTATGCCATACAGTGCAGCATCCATGCTTGGTATTTTTTTTTATAAATCACAGTTTTGGACAGTTCATTGAACTGTATGAACAAATCTTTTAGCTACATCACTTTGCATTTGAATTTGTCAGTTCAGCGGTATCTAGAAAATAGCCAGTGGGCAACAATTATCCATGGGGCCTTTGATATACACAGACAACTGGTTTTGCTGAGCTGTTGCTGTCATGCATAAGGACAGAAAATGTACAGTTCATCTATGTTTTTATTCCTTGTTTCATTTATTTATGTAAAAAAATAAGTGTTGCTCTTAAAGATGACTGTTGTATTATGTGTTAAATGGATAAATCCAGACTCATTTCATCCATTATCTGGGCAGTGGTAACTGTAATACATACAGACAATTAAGCACAGCCAACCAAACATGAAGTTTTGGGAGGTGATAGAAAACAAGATCCGAGGAAAAACATGCACATTTGGAATGACAGCAAGCAGGCTAAACAAACAGTAACCATTCATAACTGTTTTGCTGTTGCCTATCAGTGAATATGTTTTCCATAAGAACTTAAAATATGCTACACATCAGCTGTTTAAATACTGTCCCCCAAATAGTCAATTCATCTCAAACATCCGTAAAATATTGGCATGATACCATTACCTTCACCATTTTTCCCCTGATGGTTTGATGTTCATCCATCCATCCTCAACCCCTTTTCCCATTTTGCACATGGGGTCAGGGTGCCATTTCAGCAGTGGCAATCATCTCGAGCCAAGTTTACACTGCCGGGTGGCTAACCCTGCTGCAGTAGTTCATTTGTACCACTCACTTGCACACACACACTCTCATGTCTCAGCTACGGCCAATTTAGAGTGCCCAATCCACCTACAGCATGTCTTTGGAATGGGGAGGAAAGAAGAGCACCTGGAGGAAAGCCATGTGACTGCAGGGAGGGCATGCAGACTCTGCTCAGAAGGCACCCCAGCTGAGAATCGAACCGGACAACCTCCTGCTGTGAGGCAACTAATACCTTCCAACAAAATGCAACTGGTGACACGCAATAGCTCGGTGAAATGCATAAGTGCATGTGTGCCCAGGCAATAAATGCTGAGTGTCTTGTGAACTAATCAGGCTTTGCTTCTAGACCATCCTGATCTACATAACATTATACAGAAGGCAGGCATATAGGTTGCTGAATATTTCCTTTTCTTGAATAAGTATTTGGATCTATGCTGCAAATGTGTCTTAATAAAAAAAAAAAAAAAACATTAAAACTACCAATGGTGTTAGCAAAGAATTTATGTATTTGGATATCATTTTAGTGGATTTTGTGGGTGCACTAGAGCATTACTAAAATCTTTATGAATCTTAGAGCATCCATGCATCACTTGACATAAAAGACATCTATTGTCATACATTTCAGTACATCTAAGGGCAGTAGTACACTTAGCCATTGTTATGCACTTAAGAAAAAATGTCTGTGTATTTTTTTTTGTCATTTCTGATATGACCTATTGATTTATGGCTCATGAAGGCAGAAGTACTAGACTCAGCAAACAACATTACAAAAATGATTAATATCTGAAATAAACATGAAAACATAATTTTCTGTGGTGTTACAACTCTGTCACTCATCTCTATACAAGAATCCATACCCCCTGCATACTCTTAAATAATATAAGCAATTATGAGGTAGGCAGACCTTGTACACAGCTGAGCCTCCGTGTTTCAGTAGTCTTTGGTGAAAGTGTCAAACCAATTTGAAAATAGTAGATTAAGTGAAACAGCCCCAGGCAGCATGTCTTCAGTGTGTCATTCTGAGTTCCTCATGAAATACTGATGACTCAAACTGTGATTCTCTGAATAGTGTCTGGATATGTAAATGGGGGGGAGGGATATATACTAACTCTGAGGATGAGGTACCTCACAGCAGTCCCTCTACTCGATGGAGCAGTGATCCTAAAGTTAGCATATATAAGTAGCAGAGGTGGAAGGCACAGCCCCCTCATGTTGCAGGGTGTGTGAGAGGAAAATGCTTTAGTAGTCATACCATGAATTATGACATACTGTATATTTATTTTGCAAAGAGAGTCCTTTCTTTAGTTTCCTATATGAATACTGTCTGATCACTTTTGCAAGCCTGCAAAGGCTAAGCCAACAGACCCATTCATATGTTGATCCTTTCTTAGGAATTATCTGTGCGCCATGCATAACTGAAAACAATTATACCCTAATTTCTGCCAATTTTGTTTCAATGCGTGGAACAAGAAAGTTAATGGAATACAGAATCTGGGTAATTAGCACATGTTAGGAGTTTCCCTGAGTCGTTACCCACTACCAGGAAACTGGACTACTAATTCCATAGATACAGTGCTGATATACACAACAATGCAATGTGTTATTATAAGAAAAAAACAAAACCAGGATATTCATACCAGCAGTGCAGTAAGACTTTGAAGATTATTATTTTTCATGTCAGCACTTCTGTACTCAGTCATTCAATCTTTCCTCCACTTTGCAGTGTCCACTCACTTTTTCCATTTCAGAATGATGCCAGCTACCTCAGCGTGTACACTTCTACATTTTCCAGACGATCATCAAATTTGAATTGTTGCCTATGAGTGGGCCTGAATATGAATGAGATTATGAGTCCCCGATCCTGACTGTTTCAAGAAAACATTTTTCTGTGCATTGTTAAGCTTTCCTGAGAATAGGGGGTATCCATTCCCTCAGTATCTAAACACTATGGGTGTCAAATTGCCATATTTAGGGAGTGCTCATTGTCCTCTATCATCAGTCCACTCCATTTCAGATTCCTATTTGGGACTCAGGAGCTGGTATCCCAGTCCATGCTTGGACTCGGAATAGCAGACCGTCATTTCTGTAAAACCCGCAGTTTCTGTTTTAAGCACTGTAAAACTTTTCAACTTGGTTTGCGGTTTCAGGTACTTTGAGAAGTATTTTAGTTCAGAATTACAAGGTAGCCTTTTTATTTCCAGCTTCAGATTTTAATACTCAGTCTTTTTCATGAACTATACAACAATATTGTTCCTGAAATGATTCGGTATTCACCATGAAAAATTAAATTTTGGGTAGAGATTGACATTCTTCTCACCTTAATTTAGGAAGCAGGAATATAAAATGGTTAGACTGACAGTCTAGGTCAAACTCGGAATGGACCTGTATTTAATTCTAAGACCACAGCTATATAACTTTGACACTCTTCAGACTTTCTTAGCTGAATGCATCTCCTGGTTGTGACAGCTGCCACTTTTAAGCCAGCCCGAGATGCATTTTTATAATCTGAAATGAGATTCTGCCATCTGTATGTGCAGTCACCTTCAGAGCAATACAGAACATTTTTTTTACATTCGTACATGAGGTAAACTGATGAAAAAAAATTTTCAAAAATGAGTTGAATTATTGAAACCCAAGAAGGTTTCTAGCCTGTGTTTAATTTGTCAAATGTTGTCTCGTAATTCCGGCATAATGAACAATACAATTTATTGTTTCTGCATATCATCTTGCAAGTGTGACAAATCTCATTATTTCATATTCTGCATATAATAACATGCACACCTCTGGCATCAGAGTAACACTCGTGATGACTAACAAGTTCAGATACAAGACAAATAAGCTTTTAGCAATGACAGGTGCATATTTAAGTAGAAAAACACACTCTCTCTCTGTCTCTAGTAAAGGATAGACATTGCCTGCACTATAAAACATGTTGTAGAGGTGTAAATTTATTTTATCAGCAGGAGACCATAGAATAACAATGTACAGGTGAAAGTATAAAACCTACACAGAATTGCTTGAAATTGGTTTGTTTATATATCAGAGTTTACAACAAGTGGAGCAGCAAATGTGAATGGTTAAAACCAGTTCTATTTCTTCATGTTTTAAATTTCTGTAAGACTATCTTGTTTCTTACTTTTAAGGGGGGCGAGAGAGATAGAGAGAGCTTATGCATATATGTAATATTAGAAGTGTATAGAGATGTTGTTAGTACAGTTCACATGTTGTTATTCTGTGTTATTAGTATAATTTAACAGCCACATTGGGAACTATCCATAAACACTGTATGCTTTAGGGCACTCTCAGTACATTATAGACTGGTGTGCCAAAGCTTGCTGTGATAAATAGAAGAGACACAATGGAGTAAGACATTGTACACAGTCTTACTAAATTGTTTAGGTATTGTACCCCATGCACAGCGTACATACGCAAATAACCTCCCTTCTTGACTCTATGTTATTCTAAAAACTGAAGGCACTGGAAAGCCAGCTGGCCCTAAGAAGATAAACTACAGGAACCTAACAGCATACTAATGAATGCTGTTCTATCTGGCTACTATGTTGCTGTGCAGATACATCTGAGAAATGGAATCCTACTGCTTAACTGTGCAGCTTTTCGCAGTGCTCAATTTTTTACTCATACTTTTGTTCTGTTTCTCATAAATTTGTGGTTTTCTGGCAAACTTCTGAGCTTGAAGTCATTCAGTAATGATCTACATTGAGTTTCTGACTTCATATCTTTCAGAAAATGCAAGTTAAAGCAAAACCTGTTATTGCAACAACATTCTAAGTTTATAAGAGCAATATTAAAATATGTTCCTGATTTTGAGCCTTTGTCTTAAATTATTTTGATGTAGCGCAGTAAAAAAAAAAAAAAAAAACAGGAAGAAAGAAAAGACCCATTGCTTGGTAGAAAAAAAAATACATACTGGCAACAGAGTCCCCTGTGAGATGTACAAACCTTTTGCCATAAGTGACATAATGGTGGACCACAATTCACCATTGAACTGCATGTTACTATAGTGAACTGTACAATACTACTCAAACAGGAAAAACACTAATGGCATACTAATGCACTCTAGATTTGACTCAGTTCGCAGTATGTAGCCATTTTCTGAAATAGAAGAGTGTTTAATAACCCAGGAAATTCCATATCTACATGCAAGTTAATGTACACACAGAAGTAATCCATTCTTATATAATTATAATATAAAACAGAATTATAATATAAAAGAATCTCATTCTGAATTTAAAATTTGCCATATTCATTTTTAAACTGTTCTTGCCATATTAATTTTTAAACTGTTCTAGTTATTCCCACTGCCTACTAATTATCAGCCCTTCTGTGACTTTAGCGGGGGGGGGGGGGTGAGCAGGTCATAGGATGCTATCACCCAGGTAGCCATCAGGGATTTCCTGCTTCAGTCTAACTTCCCAGTTCCCATGGCACTGTGGAGGTTACACCACCCATTACTGTCAATCTGACGTGTGTATGTGCAAATTTCAACCACACAGTACACCTTTGCTTGGTGCAGTTTGTCTGCACCTACATCTCTCAGCACTGCCTGCTATGTCTCTCAAACTCTGCTCCTTAGCAGTATAACACCCCCCCCCCACAAATCTGAATGGATGCACCCCATCAGTCACCCACTCTCAAACTCTGCTGCTTAGCAGTATAACACGCTGGACCACCCCCTCACAAATCTGGATGGATGCACCCCATCAGTCAACCACTCTCAAGCTCTGCTCCTTAGTAGTATAATGCACTGCCCTCCCCACAAATCTGAATGGATGCACCCCATCAGTTACCCACTCTCAAACTCTGCAGCTGGTTGCTCCAGTGTTCAGGCTGCTATCAGATCCCCGGTCATCTTATTTAAAGAGAGGGACACATCCCTCTGCACTACAGAGCTAACTGCCATGTCCACATTTAACATACTCACACCAACCACTTTTATAGTCTGAATAAACAGTTATTGATCTAATAGAGGTGACAGTTCATCAAGATGGAAGTCACTGATTGCTTCAGTCAGTTCCTTTTTCATTGAAACACATATTTATTAGAATGAGACTGCAGAACACTGTGGGTAAAGTTTCTCATTAATCCAACCATTGTGTAGTCCTGGACATAATATATTTAAAGATTAGGATATGGAAGTAGAGGACTCATGAAATTTTTTTTTCATGGAATTGATTTATACTCCTATATACGTACATACATATATGTGTATAATATATATATATATATATATATATATATATATATATATATATATATATAGATATACTGTATATAGATCTAGTGTGCCTGCTCAAAGCTTATATATATATCTATATATATATATATATATATATATATATATATATATGTATATATAGATATACTGTATATAGATGTAGTGTGCCTGCTCGAAGCTTAGATATATATATATATATATATATATATATATATATATATATATATATATATATATATATGGGTCTACCTGACATGGTCGACAGTTTATTTGGTCGACAGTACATTTGATCGACAAGCATTTTAGGTGGGGGGCTTCGTCCCCCACACCCCCCCTAACTATATATATCAACTCCAGGGTTGCACAACATTGGGGAGGGGGGCAAATCTACTTGTAGACCAAATGAACTGTCGACCAAATGAGTGTCGATTATATGAACTGTCGACCATGTCAGGTAGACCCATATATATATATATATATATATATATATATATATATATATATATATATATATATATGGATCTACCCTAGTAGATCGACATGTTAAAAGAGCGATCACGAATTAACCGACGCCAGAAGATCGCAAGTCACTTTACCGACGCCAGAAGATCGACAAGGCAGAAGACCGACGGAGGAAGACACCGACGCTGAGAACACTGCGATGGGGAAAGGATGTGTAAGTATGCGGTAGTGACGGATGATAGGGTGTGAG